>NW_027450091.1:0-55228 GCF_964194025.1 Convolutriloba macropyga | reverse complement strand
ACATGTCTAATTCCAACTGGTCAATATTTCAGATTCTTGTAGTAATAATCGGACGCTAATATCCTTTTTCATGGGTAAATTTTGCAACTGATGTTATCGAAAAAAGAATTGACTAGAGCTGACTAGTCTATTTCTTAAGCGTTTTTACAATTATTATTCTAATTTTTTTTCAGAATATTTTTTAAAATTTTTACTCGTTTTTGACCTATTTGTATCTATTTTGGATATTTCACCTTTTTTAGTTTGTCTTGAGATTCATAGAAACTATTTTGAAATCCTTTGTTTTGGCAGTTGCCAAATTTTCTTGTTTTGATGGGAAGCAACAGATAAATATTGTTGACAACTGACTTTTTTCTCCTGTTTCCTTTAGCCTGAAAAATATTCGTCGAATGCGGATAAGACGGCAGTAATTCTGTTAAAGTTTATCATACTTTTTTCTTTGCCCATGAACGCGTTGTCTTTATTGGCAAACTTAAAGAGCTATTAAATAATTCCTTTAATTGTTTTCTTTTGGTGTTTTGTGTATTTTAGTCTTATATTCTGACATTCACTTATGAGACATTTATTCGAACAAAAAACTTGATTTTTCTATTTCTACGAAGTTTTTTTAAAGGAACACGTGTGTCAAATTATTCTTGTTCGTCTCTTCAGTACTGTCGGCTATATTATTGTTTACATTTAAAATTGAACGCGTATTGATTAATTGCTCAAAAGTGCATAAAGTTCTTCTAATTTTCGGGCGTTATTGGAATAATAAAGCCGAAATGTTCACAACCAATTTTTGTTTATAGCTGCTGCCTTTTTAGTGGCAGTTATCTTAAGAATTCTTAAAGAAAATTGATTTGATTTATGGCAAAATAACAATTTCTAGAAGCTTTTCTTGGACTGCTGTTTAACGAAAGTTGCAATTCTTGGGCAACAAACCATGAAAAGAATCTGCATAGAAAACCGTTAGAAAACTAATTAACAGCTGTTTTTGTAACTTTCGTGATTTATAAACGCATAACAGCTGTACTACAATAGTCAAACTTTGAGAATTAAAACTCAATTATTATTGATTATATTTGTTCAATTTGGGGTTTGAGGACAAATTTTTTCAACTCACCAGTTTTGGAGAAACAGTTAAAATAAATCTGCGGATCAAAGTCTCTAAACTATTAGAGGACTCAATACTCTTTCAAAACATTGTACATTAGGAACTGTGTTTTCCGATCTCCCCCCCCCCCCCCCTCCCTTACCCTCCACACACACACACACACACACACACGCACACACACACACACACACACACACACACACACATGCACACACACATACACACACACACACACACACACACACACACACGCCCAATACAATGATAGAATGCTATTTGATCTTTTCACACTTTTATAACTGCATTTTGATGTATAATCACAAGGCCTTTAAAGGTCGTCCCGCCTCTTAAAAGGCCGTCCAACTATAATCAAGACAAAACTCACATTAATTCATTCGCACTAGCTTACGAAGTCAATAAATTTGTTCAGGGGTGGTGAAGAGAAGCGCCCCGGCTACTGCTACGCTGTTATCTCTCTCCCGGTTCAATTTTTCCCTACCGGATAGAAGCAAGGAATTTTAGAGTTGCAATTCGAGGAATTATGGGGAAAAATCACCACAAATATCACAAAAAGTTTTTTTTAATTCATTTTTTAATGAGAATTATAATGCCTTATTTCAAGGGAATGCTTATAACATCTTATAATAATAATAATAAATTGTTTTCTGTACCCCCGTCGACAACGAATGGTTATCTTGCAAGATCTTGCAAGATAACCATTCATCTTGCAAATATGCAAATAAATGGAACATGATCGAACAAGATCAAAATGAGACGCGAACATTGCTTCCCATCAATTTTTTTTACATTGTGATACATAATTACAACCAAAATAGCATCAACTTTGTTTTCTTCCTCTCAAACTAAAAATTGAATCAATTTAGGAAAAGAAAGTAAATTGTTTTCCATAGTAGCAAAACAAGAAATTTGAAGCCCGAATTAATGTAAATAAATGAGAGTAACCAGTATTAAAACCAACGGCTGTAATAAAATACAGATATCTGGTATAAATTTTGTTTCAAATGATCTCTGAAAACTCATTCCACTATATTTTGGTAATAGTTTGCGCTAAATGAAAGATAATGCGTCTAATACAGCCAATGATACAGCCAATGATAGCAGAGCTCGACCGGAACGAACTTGCAAGAATCTTGCAAGATAACCATATTCTTCTTACAAGATCTTGCAAGGTAGCCATCGTCTTGCAAGATCTTGCAAAATAACCATTTTCTTGCAAGATCGTGCAAGATAGCCAATTTTTGCAAGAATCTTGGAAGATCTTGCAAGATAACCATCTGGTCTTGACTAGGGTAGTCAGCAAGGTCACACAATGATGGCAGTCATTTACGGAAAAGATCAACAAGATTACAGGCTCATCATTATTGGGACATTGACTCCATCTCAATTGTCTCAGAGGCAGGAATAGATACAGTTAGCGCTTTATCGTACTTTAGCTAGGGCAAATTTAAAAAATCAATTTGCCCTGGTGCCTAAGAGGAGACAGATGAGCTCTGGAAAGCATAATTTAGACTCATAAGATCTTTTCTGATATGCTCTGGCTTTCTTTCAAGTTTGCTTCGATGTTTTTGGCGGCGGGTTTTTGTAAAAGTTTTGGCACTTCATTCGGCAGATATAAACCCAACTGCTTCCGTATAATAAGAGCGCAACGTATGCACGTTTGTACGTACTTTGATAGCTGGTGGGGAAAAATTCGGAAAGCTATTTGATTTATCTCTTTAATTTTTTTGTTTGTCCTAGCCATTATTCTAATTTCATGAAATATATGGACAAATTTTAGAGATAACTTGCCAGTCTAGACAAAATCATGCACAAGATAATTTTGTCGACATTTTTGGAACCATAAATGACTCTTTGACATTGAAGCTATAAACTGACGCTATATCCCCAGAGGTCCTATCGACACAAAATTTACAAGATACTGATCACGTTGGAGCATAAAAGAAGCAAAACGGCTGCGGACCGATTGAAATAAAATAATAGTGGGTATTTGATTTTTGCATGTAACTAACCTAAAATTAGACGCTGAAGAAAATTATTTCAAAAAGATGGTTTTCCCATTAAATTTGAGGCAGTTTTTCAATTTTCATCCGCTATCAGTAATTTATTGGAACAAAAATGCCAGTAAAAGAGTAAGCTTGTTTTCTGATTTAGCTAATGAAGTTCTGAAATTGCATGTTGTAAGTTCATTAGTCTAAAAATTCTGCTGCCGCTAGCGTGTTCGAATAAAAAATATAAAAGTTTTCTTTTCGTTGATATGGTTGCAGTTTTCATTAGTTTAGCTTTTAGAGCAGAAGTTTTTTTAATTTTCGACTCAAACAAAGCGTTTTTCGTGCAGTTCGATCTTTTAAATTTGTTCAAAGGATCAATCAATGAAATTTTTAAGAAATCTTTCATTATTCATTTTAATTCTTGTCATAGCTAGTATTCAAACTTTGCTTTATGTGCGTTAACGAGATTATTAGATTATTTTCGCAGTAATTTTTGATTGTATGCTTTTGTAGGCTGGAACAAGCAACTATCGTTGTTGAGATATCACTACCACATTTTCTTTCAGAGAATACAAAGTTCAGAACATTTCAACAGTTATCTATTAGCGTCTAAGTGTTTACCAATCAACAATTTTCTGTTTTGAACAAAAACAAATCCTTCCGTAAATTAAATTGATGCGTGAATTGAGGTTTTCTGAGTTTAGGTTTCTGTTTAGATAGCTTTCTGAAACCTTTTTGTCATAACTTGTTCAATGTCGGAGAGGTGTTGCATTAGAAACAAGTTTTAATAATAATAGATTGAAAGCAAAAACCGAATTGATAGATTGACAAAAAAATATTCATGTTCCATATGGCCGATCAGATTTCAGCATTCACTCACAATGCACAGTAACATGTTTGGTCGTGATAATATGATCGTTTTTGATGAATTTATAATAAGCCACTCGGGGCATGACCATGAGAACACATAGTAGTTTTGATCTACTGTCTCAATTTTTCTGTTCTGGATCTATTTTACTCTTAATTTATTTTTTGACATTCTAGCCACAAGTTTAGTAACTGTTTTTTATCTATTTTGTATCGAATTGACAACAAACAGGAAACTAATTTGAGCTTAATTACGCGGAACTATTTAAAAGTTCGTTTCTTCGTGGTTTTTCTCTCTTTTGTTGCTTTTGTGAACGTTTACAAAACTATTTGCACATTCTGATATCATTTCTTTGTTTACATTTAGCCGTAAAAATTTTCGTTGCATTAAGCCCTGTGAAATCAAAATGTTCTACTTCTTAGCAATTATTTTTGTTGTGTCAAGCTTTTTTTCCTCCTTCTACCCCCCCCCCCCCCAACCCTCACCTAACTACGGCCCTCTCCCCCCACCACAGTGTGTTCAGATCTAGAGTACATCGCCTTTACCCACTACAAGCCTCGACAAAAAAAACTACCTTCAAAGAAAATGGCTTCGGCTTGCAGACCAATTTAAACCCTTGAGTATAATTACAGAGTCCACCTTTACAATCTATTAAGATACAAAAGTGGAAACCAGCCTCCAAAATTAATGAATTTACTCAAAAAATTGGCACCGGTAGAACCTCAATGTACCAATATTGGAACAGAATACGCTGGGAAAAGCTACAAAACTGATGGTAGCGCCCAGATTGTTTGAAAGGAAAAGTAAATCTTATACATAAAAACATTCTCACATTCATTGATAGTAGCCTCGTCAAAAGCTGCCCGTTTTTCTAACCTATTTTCAAAAACAACATTTCACTTTCTGTCCGTTTTTGCATTAAAATACAAACGTGCCATGCGCCGCCAGGATAAAACGGGGATAAAAAAGTTTGGACAGTAAAATTTATCCATCCATATGAAAAAATTGGCGGCGAAAAGCCAAGAACGAGCTGAACTAACAACCAATTATCGCCCGGGAAGGCATTAATGCGTGGTAAACTGTAACCCCCTGTAATCTTTGTTTTCCATACTTTCTTATCTTTTCCATGTAAGGGGAAAGTAGCACCCGTGGGAATTGATAGGATTGTGTCTTTGGGATAAAAAGGTGTCAGTTTTGATGCTGGGGCTTCTGTTTAGCCCCGGGTCGTAATTGGGAGGCTTACCCAAACGTGTAATTGAATTTGACATGACCAAACACTAGCAGCCTCTTTCGCATAACTATGCTACAATCTCATTTTGTAACACCAGAATAACACTAGACACAAAAACAGTCTAGACGGCTGAGGCATTTTTGTTTAATGCTCAAAAAGGCATCAAATTGTGTATCGCTTCAACTCAGAAACAGAAAATATGCCAAGCGTTCTCTTTCCAACTTTTATTTGAACAATAAGTGAACGGTAGAAATTACTAGTGGCTCTAGACTTACATGCCTCATGTATTTGTTTGATTTAATCATTTCTCTTTTTTGCATTGAAGCATGGTTAAATTCAAATCTAATTACAGGCAAGACAGTTATGCTCAAAATATATTAAAAATAAAATTTAATTTGTCATGCAGATTCGTTGAACGAAAAAAGAAAATCCCCTCCCCGCTCACACGGGAACAAAATTTCTGTCACATTTTTACTATAACTGATTCTTATGGCCTAATAAGTGATGTGACGAGCCAACGCCGATTATATTATTCATTAGATAAATCTAAAAATAAGAAAAAGATAGCGAGTTAGTTTTTCTATAGTTGAACACACGTGAAGCATTTAAAAAATAAAAGCAAGGAAAAACGATTTAAAAATCGCAGCTCTAAAAAAATTTTATGAAAGCAAAATTGTGTCAAGATTTTTGATTAGCTTTTTAAGTTGCTCTCTCCCTCCTTGTATAGCACTTAGACTTCTTAAATAGGTTAGCTACAAAAAAATTTTTTGCTATTGGAAAAAATTGTCCTCATCTAGCCTCTATAGAAAGCATTTGAAAATTCAGAGCTTAATTGAGGCTGACTCTCAACATGAACCAAATTGAAAAACTTTTATCTGAGGCCAGAATGACAACAGAAGAATCAACGCAAGATGAAAGCGATTTAACTGAAGTGCGGAATAAAAGAAAACGATTCAGAAAACTAGTGCCCACCCCAACCATTAACGTAAGACCAATGACTATTTCAATTGATCCAAGACCAACACAAATTCAGTTTGCAATAGCAATCAAGTCAAATTTTCCAGCCGTTAAGATCAAGCAAATTAGAGAACTGAAGAACAGTACCGATTTCTTTATTCAACCAGAGGAATACCTCATCAAGAGAATGCCTAATGCTGTCACTAAACCTAAATTAAGCCTTTCCAAATGCCAAAGTGAATGCCAGGAACACACTTCCTAAACCCGAAAACTAAACCAAGATCTTTCATTGTAAACGTTCACCACAGCATTAATGAAGATGAGGTAAAAGAAGATCTCCTAAACAACAACGGAATGGATATCACCAAAGTGTCAAGAATAACAAGTCGAACAACTGGCCAACCAATAAAATTAATACATGTTATAACCGAATCAAACAATCAAGTCACCGCAGCACAAACACAGCTGATGTGAAGCAAACCGAGAACCACCACATGTAATGCAATGTGTCAAATATCAAAAATTTGGCCACTCAGCAAAAGAATGCACTAATGCAATTCGATGTCTTCACTGCTCGCAAGATCATAGTGTTAAAGAATTTGCTGTTGCAAAAGAAAATGCAAAGTGCTCAAATTGTGGTGGTGCTCATGCGACAGTTTACAGATGGTGCCCAGCATATCAGCACAAGTTAGCAAAGGCCTCGAAAAAGATAAATGAGAGTAAATTCTCAGCCGTAGCCAACAAACTCAAAACTCAAGCAAACACTGAGCTAACGCCATCAACGGAAAAAATAGCTGTCCTAGTAGCTGAAGTTTTGAGCAATATACGAACAGTTCTTAACACTATGTCTTACAGTGATATAATGAATATTGTCTCTAACAGCGCTTCACGCATCTTCACTGAAAAAATAGATGGCCAAAGAATACATGACAGCATTAAAAGCGCGAATACAGCTCCAGTTATCGCTATATAGTCAAATAAAATATCAAACAGTCAAAGCTTTTTGCAAAATGGATAAGCTCAAAATTTTGCAATGGAACTGTCGTGGCTTAAACAACAAAATAAGCGATCTGATTCTTTTTTCAGCAGAAAAAGACATAGATGTAATTTGCTTGAATGAAGTTAAGAACTGGAAGAATCAACCCCTCTCAACAATTACATCGTTGCGACGAAATTCTGCAACAACGGTCATCATGGCTCTGCCACCTTATTGAAGAAAAGCATTGTTATCAAGCGAACAGAACCAGTAGAAAAAGAAACCGATAGCAATGCTCGAACACTTGAAACACTAACGCTTTGTCTTAAGTTGCCCTTTTTTGATGACTTTTGGGTATTAACCGTTTACAATTCCCCCGGAAAGCCGCTGTCGACCGAGAAAACATTCTCAGGAAAGTTGAAAAATGTCCTCATATGAGGCGATTTCAATGCTCCTCACCACGAACTAAACTGCTCCTATGGTTCTGAAAATGGAGAAAAGCTTCTAAATGTTATTGACGAGGGTACTCTTAAACTGCTAAACAACGGTTATCACACATATCAATCATTTGATGGAAAATGCAAAAATATGTTAGGCCTGCACGTTTGTGATAATTCACTCCTTACGCATTTTAACGATTTTCAAGTATCAGAAGATGTAGGCAGTGATCACAAAATTACAATTACCACAATGAATATAAGAACAGGCAGACCTTTCCAGCTAAAATCAAAAATCAACTACAGAAAGTTTAGAGAAAACGCACGAAATTTATACAGATCATCAAATCTCTGGCCCGCGAAGTATCCAAAAAAGGATGAAATAAAACATTTCAGCAGCAGTGTAGTTGAATTAATACAAAAATCTCTCGAAGACACCTGCATCAACAGGAAAGAGTTCTCCTACAATGTTAAGAGATAAAAAGTGATAAAATGGAAGAGAAGAAGGCAAAGAGAGCTCAAAACTGCAGTTGGCGATCACTATATTATTTTAAGAACGGAGATAAATTACCTACAGAAAGAAAATAAACGTTCCATGAGGCGGTCAGAACAAAGAAAAGAGCAAAGCTCTTGGAAAGTGCTTGTTATAAGGGTAGCAAAGGTTATTGGAAAACAATAAAAGAACTAACTAATGGAAACGAGCCCAAACAAAAAACAGCAGAATAGCCAAACCTATTCTACAAAAATGGCATGGCGGTCACAGACAAAGAAAAAAGTGTGAAATGTTCAAAGAGCTGCTAAAAGACACAATGAAAAGTCACGAAACACAATTGTCAATAGTTTCCGAATTCTGCGACAATGTTGAAAATGAAACCAAGGCAATGATAAATACAAATTTAGATTTCGAACAGCTTGTCGTTGTGGTTACAACAAAGGAGTTTGATGAAATCTTAAAAGAGTCGAGAAAAACATGCCCCGGGCCGGATAAAATTTGCTGCAAACTCCTTAAAGAGTTGCCTAAGAATGTTAAAGCCCTTGCCTGTATCCTCATATCCAGCTCCATTAATAACGTATGTTCCAGTTAACTGGAAAGAATCCGAGATTTAAATGATACCAAAGCAAGTCAAAGACCGATCGAAAGCCGAAAACTACAGACCCATTAATCTTACAAACTGTATTGCCAAAATATGTGAAACTGTTGTGAAAAACATTGTTATGGAACATTGTGAAAGTTAAAATACATTCGGCGAGACTAAAAGCGCTTACAGGAAACACAGCTGTACCACAGACAACCTCATTAAACTCACACAGCACGTGAGTGAAGCCTTCCAGTGGTCTGAAATGGTTGGTTTCGTATGTTTGGATGTCGAAAAAGCCTTCGATGCAGTATGGCGCCTAGGACTCGTTCACAAATTAAATTCGATTGGGTTAAATAATTCAGTCATAAGGTGGATAAACTCATTTTTATCGCAAAGGAACGTTTTCGTGAAGAAAATAAACTCCAGTGTCACTGATAGTTTCAGGCTGACAGCTGGAATACCTCAAGGAAGCGTAATTGCTCCTATACTCTTTCTCATATATGTCAGTCATTTGCCACAATTAAAAGCCCAGATCTCACAGTTCGCTGACGATTTTGCACTCTACTATAGGTTAAGATCCCCCAAATTAATTCAAAAATATCTGCAATCATCATTGAACAGTCTAATTAATGGGTGCGACTCAATGAAAATTAAAATAAACCCAAACAAAACTCACTACCTGATATTTAAAAATCCCTCAAAGAAAAAACCGTCAATAGAACTCAACATAAAAAGAATATCAATTCAGAAGACACAATCGATAAAGTTTTTGGGCATCACTTTCACTCCACACCTCAAGTGGAATGAACATTGCAAAGATTTAGTACAAAGAGCGAACAGCAGGCTATTTCAACTCTGGAAGCTTAGCAATCTAAACTTTAACGAATAAAGTAAAATTTCGGTTTACAAATCTTCGATCCGACCCTTATTTCTGTACTCAAATGCTTGCTGGATGGATCATTCACATGCCCTTGTTAATAAAATACAAAACGTGCAAAACCGAGCCCTACGAATTTGTCTTCGAAAACCATGTTACCAGGTTCAAAAACTGCACGAAGAGGCAAACATGAAGTCAGTCAAGGAAATGCAATTTAAACTGGCCAACGGATATATTAAACGGGCAATACAACACAACATACTGCCTGTAATAAAATGATAAATAGGAAACGAAAGTGCCCGCTCAACTCTTGCAACAGCCCTCTTGATCATCTCCAATACCAAATTCACTTGCAGCACACACCATAGACTAATGGCTAAAATGACTGCTCAAAATATTCACCAACTAAACAAAAGGAGAATCAATCCCGGTTTGATCCAGGAAATTCAATATCAAGATCATAGTTTAAACAGAATGGGCTCAAAGTCTGAAGAAAAGCAGGAACTGAGAGCATAAAAAGGAAAACTAAGAAGACTGGGAAAAAACCGAGAACAACTACAAACTAAAAAACAGAGAGACAAATAATGCGAAAGAAACACTGGCAGTCGGATAACCAAATGTAGTTGTCGAATGCCACAGATGCGAGGAGCACAAAAAGGGTTTAATAAAGCACACACAACTACGGTTCGAGGCCAACTCCAGCAACTTTGTATTTATTCTCTTGAGCTGTTTCTCCCATCCAATCAACTGCATCTAGTTTCTAACGTATTAAAGAAGAGGAAATGGGCGCAGTGGTCAACAGAGCGTGGATTATTAACGAAAGAACAAACATTTGTTTTCTCCGATCGGGGTTCGAGTCCAGCTCAGTTGCCTCCAGCTTTCCTTGTTTTAATTATTTGTTTTCCGCTGTATTAAAATTTTAAAAAGCAACAGAACAATCAGACGCGTTAAGAGTAATCGGCCAGCCGCTCGCCTAGTCAATTCGCGGCCAGATACAACTCAGTCTTTGACATTTTCTGTCCATATCTTTCTTTTCTTTTTATCTGTTCAGCAAGCGGCTCGCCTGGTCAATTCGGGACTGAAAAGATCAGCGCTGTCATTATTGTCTTTATGCGCAAATAATGACAAACTGTTGCGCCTTCTTTCGATGCTTTTCATTTCAACTTTCATATTATCTTACTATTGTCCTAAATACTCCACTGATTTAAAAAGAAAACATCTGTTAGTTCAAAAACAAACAAAAACATTTAGTATTGTGCTGCGCGTGGTTTCTTTTCAGTGGTTTTATGGTTCAGGTTAGCTTAGAACTTCTATACAACAATTTCTTACTTTTGTCAATTTTGTTTCAAGGCTTTTTCAAGTCAGAAACAACGCTTTTCTTTTATTTTTCTCCTTCTATTTATCAATCTTAACCGTTTCTGTCATTTGCTTAATCTTTTCAACTTTGAAACAAAATTATCCGAAAACATAGCCAGCGATCTAAGCCCCAGATAGAATTGCACCAAGCGGAGAATTAATATATTTGAAAGAAATGCTGAATTTCTGTAGCATTGAACATGCCACTTGGCGCGGTCCGCTAATACAACATCAGAACTGGGCGCTTCGGTTCGAAACTGTTCAAATCAGTTTGACTATCTCCATTTCAAATTTGCGACGACTTGAACATTGAAAGAACAAAGCTTGAAAACGAAAAACTTACAACTACATAAGTCAACTTAAAGCAGTGAACTAGCACCTAAAGGAAACAGAGTTGGTTCGAGTCCCACCCACGCCCATTGAATTTTTAGTTTTTCCAATTCGATTCTATTTTATTTTTTTATTTTATCATACTTACCTGAAGAAATTATCGCAAGCCCTTAACACAATTCCCACGAGGCTAGCCAAGGAAACGATACATTTTCATTTTTAAACGTCAAGTTCAGCCAGCAGAAGTCCTCAACGGTACTTGAAATGGCTGAGTACATCTGAGGCAGAGGAAGTCTTTTACTACAGTTAGATAGAACATTCAGTTTTAACAAGAACTTGTCGAACTCAATTTTATAAACTCAAACTCTTCTTACTGTGTATATAACTTCATTCACCTCTGGTTGTACAAAAATTGTATTGTATATAGCGGTGTCAAGCGCCCTGGCTGAAGTTTCCAAATTCAAGTTTCGGTAATATGCGTGCTCACAAAATGTTTTGATCTCGTCTAATTAACACATTCTGCTTGAAGAAAAAAAACAGAATTCAATCTTTCGAAGCAAAACAGATAAAATTTTGCAGTTAAATTTTGCAAGAATTGTAAATAACCAAGAACCCTGCGCGTGAAGTTGAAGAATGAAAAAGAAAAGCGTTTACTGTTAACCAAAAATAATGCAAAGAGGGAAAAATAGCAAATTAGGATATTTTTCTTCAACCCGCCTTGAGAAGAACAGAATATCTGAAAAAAATGAAAGTCTGGAAGAAAGAGTTTAACTTTTAGACAGTGAAGTTCCTCTTGAGAAACTGAAGATAAGTAACATTAGATTGTTTAACAACAGTGTGAAGAATAGTGTCTCCAAAATTAACGGAAAAGAAGAGAACCAGTTAACCTGCTGTTGACTATTTTCCATCACTTTCTCTCTAATCAACGCAATGAGTCATTTAAGCTCTGAACGACGAAACAAAGTGAGTAACGCAATTCTTCCTGCTAAGCATTACCTAGTCTTTGAAACTGCAATTTCGTCATGCAAAAATTTTTATTATTTTCAACTGGGCTAACTGTTTCTTGTTAGACAGCTTTTGTTTGGTTTCAACCCTTCTTTTCTTGTTATTAATCATGACTCATTTTTGTTTTATAAAATTATTTGGTGCCAACTATAAAAAATTGGCCATTAACACTAGTGGGTTATTTGTTTCTCAGGTCATTTCTTTGTTATTGTGGCCATCGTGTATTTTAATGCTGTCGGAGTTAATCGCGGAATCTGCGACCATAAATTATGAAAGTTGTACCGAAGAAAATAACTGTCCCGCAATTTGGGAAGAAATCTATTTTATTTTCCGGCTAATTTTTGTTCATGTTCATTTTTAAAAATCAATTTCATGTTGATGAAAAGTTTTTTGATTTCTTTTCATAAATCAAAAAAATCAGATGCGATTATTCTATGCATTATGAAAAACTTTTTGTAAAACAAACCAAGAAATGAGCCGAAAGTTTGTGCATATCATTTGAAAGCCTCTCAAATATACATACCATAACTTTCATTAGTTCTGATAAATAATATATCAAGAAACACATCAATTAGATTATTAATATGTCAAATCAAATATAAATTATGTTAAGCAGACACAAAAAGGTAATTTTGAATACATGATGCATTCATTATTCGTGCATTGATTTTATTTGTTGTCTTTTTGACTTCAGTTTACTTTTGTAAATTCATGGCTATAATATGTCTTACATTGCCATCGAGTGATGAAACATACGCAGAATACAGTGAAAAAAAATGGTCTAATGGCAAATAAGAGTTCGTAGCTAAAAATTTTTTATATGAAACATTTTCTTTATATTGTCGCCTGTTACCGTATACAAAACAGGAGGAGGGGGGGGGGGGGGGTACCTCTTTACAAAATTGGGGTTATCTCGTGTATTTTGCCTCACGCAAATCAATATCCCGAAAATTTAATTTGAATTTGGTTAATATAGTTTTAGAAAATGAAGTATATTTTGATGTCTCGGTTTAAAAAACACTTTTGTGCTTTCTTTTTGTTTTTTAACGCGAAGTACAGGGATTTCTGCATTAATTAAGAGTTGTTCTGTCAGAACAGATATGGGAGAAATTCTGTTGATAACAGAGTGACGTCACAAGATTTACCATAAAAAGAACCACTGTCATCTTTTTAAAGTTTGATAAAAAATGAAATAAGAGCTCTTCATTCTGGTTGACAGATGTTATCTGCAAAAAGTAAAAAGAAAAAGATCCTTTATAATTGCAATCATAGTAATCAATCATTTATTAAAAACAGACCGCAGTGTGTTAAGATAAATGATGGTTACTCAGAATGGTTGGAAACAAATCATGGTGTTCCACAGGGAACCGTTTTAGGGCCACTAGTTTTTCTTCTCTACATTAATGATTTTCGAGAAAAGGTGCAAGGAAACTTCGACATAATTCAATTTGCTGATGACAAATGTTTCCATTTTAGCAGAAACAATGTCAGCGAACTGGAAAAATCTGTTTCTGAAATACTGGAGAAAACAGATAATTATCTAAAGGAAAACAAATTAACCATGAATACCGGTAAAACTGAAATTCTTTGCGTCTCGAAAAAAAATGAAAATTTTAATCCATTAGTTTATCGGGGACAAGAAATTAAGCCACAAAGTCATTGCAGATACTTGGGTATAATGATTGATTCTAAATTAAATTTTCATGTACAACTCAACAAAGTCCTGTCAAATATGGCCACAGCGATTAGATCCATATATCATATACGTTATCGGTTACCTCTGAAAGCACGATTTATGCTATTCAAATCCCTAGTCCTTTCTCATTTAACGTTCAGTGCTCTGTTTTTTCAAAACTTGAAATTCTCTGAAATGCAAAGAATTAATCGACAAATCAATTGGGGAATTAAAGTTTGCTATATGAGAAAAAAGTTTGAGAGATCTACAGATCTCTAAGTAAAATCTAACATTTTGCCCGCTGAACTTTTAATAAGCCAGATGAGCGTTTCAGAACTTAGGAATGATATTTCATTATTGAAATCAGATGGCACTGAGAGTTTTTCTCTGAGTGGTAATGTCTTAGTAAGAAAAAACAACAGAACTGAACAGCTAATTCTCCTAAGGTTGAGCAGTCGATCAGTACAAAACAGAAGCATCCAAAAATTGAATAAACTTCCGCGTGAAGTCCGGACTATCAGATCACGCTCAAAATTTAAACGCATGTTTAAACAGGGTCTGCTCCAACAATTCAAACTTGTACCGTTGGAAACGAACGTTGGTGGCTTCAAAAGTTATTTTTACCTTTAAAAAACGGAACCACTATTTTTGATTTTTAACATTGTACTAATTTTGTATATATAATTTTAAAGTTGTAATATTTAACCCCCGGTTTATATTTTCAATTTACTTGTTTAAACAAAAAAAAATAATATTTATTCAACATAGTAAAGCTTTTATTTATTCAACTTGGATTGGTTATTCTGAAACCGAAATGTTTTTTTTTCATCAATTTGGTTGACAAAACTAATACATCTGTGAAAAATAGCTTTGCAGGAAAATTTAAAAGGTTTTTCATGTTTACAATGTGCCACACAGGAAAATTTTTCTGCCAATGAGCCCAACTTGACTTATAGTGACTTAGGAGTTTTTTCGGTGTTATAATCCAATTGGAGATATTACAATTTTTTTCACTAGTTTCTCTCTCTCTCTCTCTCTATCTCTTCTACTCTCTCTCTCTCTCTCTCTCTCTCTCTCTCTCTCTCCTTCTCTCTCTCTCACTCGCTTCTTTATTCCTCTCTTCAATAACGAATTCTTTTTAACTGGCCACGATGAGCTCAACCTTGTCAAGATTATTTTTTTCTTTCAAACAAAATGAATCGCCATCTTCATATAGTTCTCCTCGTCATTTTCAAATTTGATGGAATGAGTGGAAATTATTAATTAGTTTAATCGCAATTGTTTTAAAACTAACAATCAATCAAAGCGGGTTTATCCAACAGGAGTTTTTCAAAAAATGTTTGGAGCATATTTCCTGCAGTTAGTGAAGTCAGGTTTATATGAAATAGAACAGTTTTTGTATGTCAATGAGCTTTTGGTCAATTGCTTTCATAAAAATCAGTATTAGTGGCGAATGATCCACTTTAGATTGAAATATTGTTTTCGCTCGTTGGAGGACAAAATGGCTACGTTAAAGTGCTTGGAAAATCTGTGGATATCTTAAAACACTTGAAAATAGAATTGTTTAAAAAAGAGCAACTATTTTTGCTCTACAAAACACTAGCAAATTACAGTCAAAATGTTAATCTTATAAGGTTTTGCATCAATTTAGTGCTTGGAAAAATAATATATTCATTCATCATAAAGTTGTTCTTTTTTGTGTTTACAAAGCAAAATTGAAGCGATTTTCAAATAGGTAATATTATAATTGACGTTTCACATAGCTAATGCAAATCTTGTATGATTATTAATAACTAAAATGTAAGATTATACAGTGTTTTTGTTTTCAAAAATATGTCAAATAAAACCACGAGTTAAAAATATTTTAATTGTGGGGACAACAATTAATGGTAAAACTTTTTTCGAAGCCCATTATAAGTATTATTGTGTACGCTTATGTACAAATTTAGACCAAACGAATGCAAGTTCTTACAATTCAAATTTTCAAATTTTGTGGAATAAAATTGAAATTGGGCTTCAAAATTATACTTTCGGCATAATTGCGCAAAAATGTGAATAGAAGGAAAAAGAACTTACAGATTTGTTATATCGGCAGTTGTTTGTTTATTGTCAGTTTTCTTGTGAAAGGGGTTTGTCAACCTACGTCATAGTACAAATTTTAAAAAATAAAATGAGCAAGAGATTTTTGAATGTTTTTTGCGATCAACGACAGAGTTATACCAGAGTGGATCGCCCTGTCAGATTAGAGCTTGCCTGGACTCAGCTCGCTTGAGTCTTCCAAGATAAACTTCAATTTTCCAAGAACTATTAATTTAGCAATTTTGTATTCTTACAACATAACAATGATGATCACTTTAAAACGGGAAGCTCGGATTAAAAGAAACATAAAAACTTAGAACGATCTTAGACAATAGCCTTCCGACCTCGACTACTAGGGACTACTGTTTGTTTGTTCATTTCCTTGTCCCATTCCTATTTCTTGATACCTAATCATGTCAAATTATCAACTGTAAGCTTAGCGTTAATCAAACCACACACGTCAAACTCTATTTTTTGAGAAAGATTAAAAATAAAGGCTCACAAGTGTCCGATTTCTTATATTTACCAAATTTTGATCATCACTTTTTCAAACTATTTTTCTGATCATCATTAGGTCATCATTTTTAGTGCCAAATGTTGCTGCCTATTTCTTTTAACACTTTTCAACTAAAAATCATGAGTTTTTTTAGTTCAACTTGGTAAAAAAAAATCGGTGGAATTCAATTTTCTTGTCTAGTTAGTTACATGTAACCGTTTGTTTTTCCAAAAGTCTGGCTATCAGTCTAAGGTCTATACTTCTGTCGATTTCAGCTGATCAACTTTCACTGAACCCTGTCTTTGTGTCACTTTCGGAAAATCCCCAGCTACTTTTATAGATGTTGAGATCATACACTTCGAATGTTTAGTGGCGTCAATCTAATCTAACTTTGCTCAGTGACATACTTTTTATTGCCTTTCAAAGCAGTCGATCCAGTGTCGATTATTATCGATCCAGCCAATTTTCACAATCGGATTCCGGGAATGAAAGTTGTTTGATCGTGTTAGAGATTTGTTATGTGACACTTGGGTAAATTTGACATTTTTCTTTGACGTAACGGAGGTCAATGGGCGCTTGGTTGCTTTTTAAAAACATGTAACAATGTTAAAGTAACGTTACTCGGGTTGAGGTTCCAGACGAACGCAACCTCTGATCGGACTATCGGGTGGGGTGGGGGGGGGGGGGGGTTATAACTGAAGTACATTTTTGCACACAAGGGTTTTTTTCGCACAAAAGTCTGCTTTATATTCGAACATTGGTCTAATACATGAATAAAGTCGGCAACTTTAGAATTTCTTGCAATAAAAAATCGATAACTATTTTTAAATACTAAAATTATCACAAGTTAAAATTAAGTAAGAAGTATCGCTTTACAAACTAAGTCTTCACCTGCCTCAAATAATTCGGTGTGTGGATGAGAGGTACTGATAGTCCTAATCAAGTTACGGGTAACAGTATCTACTGATATTGAGGTATTAAAAACAGCCAGAAAGATTGGAATAAAGCCCTCTGCGCCCTGGAAAAACTATGGGAGACATAATAGTCCCAGACAAAGCAGTCCCAAACAATTTCCAAGGAAAATAGTCACAAATTATGATGCAATTAAGCGAGTCGATTGGAACTATTATTTTACAATATTTATTATTAGTTTAATTAAATACTGTAATTTCATTCGACCGAATTATGATTATTGATGCACCGAAAACAGAAGAAAACTCTCTCTTTTGGTCAAATATTATATTTCGGTTCGAATATTTAGTCAATACTATAAAATATTGTCCGTCAAACGTTCTTCCAATTAGAACTATGAGCATTTGTTTCTGACAATTTTGTCTGGTGATGTGTCCATTCTGGCATTATTTGGATACTTCAGACTGTTGAGTCTTATTTTTTCTCTGTCTAGGACTGTTTTTTCCTCAGCATAGCCATCATGTTTTAATAACTTCTGGTTGAATCTTTTTTGTTATAATATTTTATTTAATATTATATAACTAGAGATCTGATCCCACATGATGTGACTAAAAAGTCAATTATTGTTCCGACCCCACTTGTGGAGGAAGGAACTATATAATCAAATGGGTTTTTTTCGCACAGAAGTCTGCTTTATATTCGAACCTTGGTCTAATCCATGAATAAAGTCGGCAAATTTAGAATTTTTTGCAATAAAAAATCAATAACTATTTTTAAATACTAAAATTATCACAAGTTAAAATTAAGTAAGAAGTATCGTTTTACAAACTAAGTCTTCACCTGACCTCAAATAATTCGGTGTGTGGATGAGAGGTACTGATAGTCCTAATCAAGTTACGGGTAACAGTATCTACTGATATTGAGGTATTAAAAACAGCCAGAAAGATTGGAATAAAGCCCTCTGCGCCCTGGAAAAACTATGGGAGACATAATAGTCCCAGACAAAGCAGTCCCAAACAATTTCCAAGGAAAATAGTCACAAATTATGATGCAATTAAGCGAGTCGATTGGAACTATTATTTTACAATATTTATTATTAGTTTAATTAAATACTGTAATTTCATTCGACCGAATTATGATTATTGATGCACCGAAAACAGAAGAAAACTCTCTCTTTTGGTCAAATATTATATTTCGGTTCGAATATTTAGTCAATACTATAAAATATTGTCCGTCAAACGTTCTTCCAATTAGAACTATGAGCATTTGTTTCTGACAATTTTGTCTGGTGATGTGTCCATTCTGGCATTATTTGGATACTTCAAACTGTTGAGTCTTATTTTTTCTCTGTCTAGGACTGTTTTTTCCTCAGCATAGCCATCATGTTTTAATAACTTCTGGTTAACTCTTTTTTGTTATAATATTTTATTTAATATTATATAACTAGAGATCTGATCCCACATGATGTGACTAAAAAGTCAATTATTGTTCCGACCCCACTTGTGGAGGAAGGAACTATATACTCAAATGTGTTTTTTTTTGTTCAGACAATTTTGGCCGATCGATATATTCATCGTAGAGAAATGTTAGTGGTATCATTAAAAAGCTCGTCCAGCGTAGAATTCGAAAATAAAAAGGTTTTTTTGAATTTATTTTTTTCGAGGAGATATCGAGGTTTAAAGTTTTCTGTAAACACGCGATATTTGGCATGATTTTGTTCACTTTTAGGGGAATTTTCGTTCAAATTAAGATTTTTTCTATAAAAATAGTAAATCAAAATTTCATTTCTTGCCATAAAATGAATCAATTTTGTGTGCCTGATAAACCGAAGGCGATAAATACACTAGTTCTGGTCTCATAGGGAAGTTTACTATAAAAAAAATCCGAATTTTAGTTGAGAGCTCCTTTTTGAGATAAAGTTTCATATTTTTTTGTTTTTTAGTTCACCTATAGGCTAATCACTTTTTTTATCGAGGTTCCATTAATGACAAACCTCATTTACAGTTGAATGAAGACCAATGTACAAAAAATTTGTTTTCAAAGTCAATTCTCATTTTTTTTTGCTACGACTCTGAGTTTTCGTAACTTTAATCGAAATTTTGATTTTGTTTTTTAAGTTTTACGAAATTTATAGATTCCTATGGCGTAGAGTCGTTGACTAAAAGTCCAATAGGTTTCGTAATGAGCATTAAGTGAACCTATCTAGTGCTTTAAGTGGACAGCTAATGGCTGTTAAGTCTTAAAAATCAATTTTCGGAAATTTTTTTAACATTAACAAACCATAAACTTATTTTCGTGACTTGTAAGTCAATCTCAGTAATTACAGGACCCCATTCCTTCCTACTGTAACCAAAATTAACCTGGTTAGAAGTTTTATCATCTAACTTTTGGTTATTTGACTTCAGTGCCACAAGATTTCAAAAAAAACTTTCAAAATTTTTTGACTTATTGTATTATTGGTTCTCTTTGAAACCTTATCACATTATCTAGATATTGAAAGCTCCCATTGGCTTAAAGAAGACGTTCATTGGCTCATTGATAGAGTTTTCAGAGAAAAACGTATGGTTTAAATGGCTTCGACAATTTCCTCTCGCATTTTTCTACGTATTTTCTTGGTTTTTGCTTATAAATATTGTTGTTTTCATAGTCATATGAATTATTGTGATATCTTATTGATTACCTATGCTTGACAAGTTTCCTCTTCCTCCCATCGAAGCGTAACTGAGCGTATTTATTGACATCCTTTGAAAGCTATTGAATTTAATGTCTGTCAAGACTTTAAAAATGTTTTTTCGAAATTTTTTTTAATATTAACCAATCGTAAGCTTACTTTCGTGAACTGTGTGTCAGTCTAAGTAGTGTCGGGACTGTGTTGTTTTTTTTTCAACCAAAGTTTGTCTAGTTAGCTGGTTTATCTTCTAACTATTGTTTTTTTGACATCGATGCAGGAGTTTTCACAATTTTTTTAACAAATTTTTGGATATTTTTTTTTTGTAATTTTGGTTCCTTTTGAAGTCTTTTGAAATCCCATTATCTTAATATTTATAGCTCCGATTGGCTTGGAAAATTAGTTCCAAGGATCATAGATAATGTTTTCATGAAAAGCTTACGGTTTAAATTGCCCCGAAACTTTCATCTCGCACTTTTCTACTGAATTTTTGGATTTTTACAGTATTTGTTGTTGTTTTCATAGTCAGTGAACTGTTGTAATGTGATATTGATGACATATGAATGAAAAACATCATTTTTGTCCCATCGAGGCATAATTCAGCGTTTTTGATAGCGTCCGCTGGATACTATTGAATTTAAGTGCGCTGATACTACTGGTTTTCGCAAAAAATTTCGTGGTTTTAATGTACTTGTTCATATTTGATGATTTTTTGAAGTCATATTGTTCAAATTGAACAATTCAATTGCTGTAAGGAGTAAGTAGAAATTAGAAAATCTTTTACCTGAATTTTTATTGTTTAATGGCTTTTCGCTCAAAACTTTTCTCGCAAATTTTTTTTTTGCATTTGCTGTTTTTGCCCCTTTTTTTCATTTCTTATGTAGCTGTAAAATATCGACCGGCCTTATAAGCTTGTAATTAAACGTTGAATGAATGATGATACTCGAAGCAGTCATTTTGTAGCGAATAGCCATAATTTTTTGGTATTACTCATTTTTTTCCTTCTTTTCAGTTTTTGTTATTCTTTTCGTCAACTTAAAACTTATTCTCAACATTGAGAGGTCCCATACAATTCCTGGTATTTCAAAAATAAACATGCCTACTTAGATTATGTAATTACTGATGTCTCTTTTGTCGGACAATATGGTTTTTCATAAAAGTTTTGTGTGTGGTACATTTGTTTTTTTTCCCTTTTAGCACATTCGGGTAATAACAGATCCCAGTGATTTTCAAATGTGGCCCACATGAAATTTTTTAGTTTTTCAGTGTAATTAAGGAAAATTTCTATCTGCTGTATATTAGGAAAAAGGTAAGTTTGTGTATTTAAGGTTTTATCTGATTGCATTTTGACGTTGTTACTAGGTGCCTGTAGGATGAGATATTGAGTTTTTGCCTTGAAATTTTTGGTTTTTGCTTATTATGTTGTTTGTTTCTTTCTCGTATTCTTTTTAATGGCAGATCTCGTGAGTGTTGCAATGAGGCATTGCATTATGTAATTCAATTAGTAGCTAGGTTTTGTAACGAGTTTTTAAAACTCAACCATCTATTTTTGTTATTTCTTCATTTGGTTGAGAATTATGTGAAAAATGTAGATGAGCTCAAGTCGGAGCATCATGTGCAAATGCACATTATCGAGCTTCCTTGTATAAGTATGAGGTCAAAATTATATACGATTGTTTATTTGTAGGCTTCATATTATTACACCAGCTGACTTCGAATGTCCAAATTGGAGTATTTTTTCCATAAGTTTGCAATATCGCGCAAGAAAACCATTTTTTTGCAACTATGTCAATTATCACATCAAGTTTGAACCTGAACAACATAAGAGAAGGGTTTTTCCATCGTTTTATTATTCACAATGGCAAGTGTTTGCAAACGATATAACTGCAATTTCGTTCTTTCAATGCGAATTATTATAAGAAAAATAAAAAAAACAGGAACATGATATTATCTGTAATGAGAGCACATAAGTGTAAAAAATGAAAAAAGAATTTCAATATTCATATCAAATTTCTTATTTTTTAAACGAAACCATAGAAACCTGTAACAGTGTAAATCCACAAGTTGAACTTCTCAAATGGTTTTCAAATAGTGTTAGTATTGCTGAATAGGACAGAAAAATATGATGTTTGGCTTCCTGAATTCTTCTTTCTGAAAGTTGAATGCAATAACTAAAAATGTGAGAATGCGATGTAAGTGTTTGAATTTGTCTTCCACATGCAAACGCACGCAACTATACCTTGAAGAGTTTCTTCGCAAAATGAAAGCTGATGCGTCAATGAGAACCAATGACAACAGAGCTTGAATGGAATCAAATATCAAAAATCTTACAAGATAGCCATTCATCTCGCTATATTTTACATGTTACCCATCTGGTGTCGCCATAATCGAATTGGTTTTTCTTCATTTTATCATATTTACTCCTAACTGCTGTTATGTGTCACAAATTAATTTGCTTTATTCTATTCTATCAATTCTTCCTGTAATTTCACAAAAAAAAAGATTTCGAGCTGTATTTGTGCAATTCAAAGTCATGCCTATGATCATTTGAGCCAGGTTGCTCATTTGACGTTTGCATACTTTTTGTCTGGCGTTATATAAATTAAGCCAGGTTGCTCATTTGATATTTGGATGCGTTTTGTCATGCGTGGCATCTTAGAAGCCAAGTTGTTCATTTGACGTTTGCATGCTTTTTTGTCATATGTGGCATCATTCGGGTCACGATGTTAATTTGACGTTTGGATTTTTCTGTCATGCGGTTTATCATATGCGACAGGTTGCTTTTTCGACATTTGGATGTTTTTTGTCATGCAGGTTACCATATGAGCCAAATTACTCATTTGACAATTTGAAATCAGTATTTTCTTTTGAGCTAAGTTGCCCATTTGGCATGTTGATGCTATTTGTCATATAAGGCCTCTTACAAACCAAGTTGCTCATTTGTTATTTGGATTCTTTTTGTCACGCGTGTTTTGATTTAGACAGGTTGCTCATTTCACATTTCTCAAAAGAATCTGCCGCTGTTCTGCTGAGATGTTTTTTTGGATATTGGATTGCAAAGTTTATGACACTAATGCTTGTTAAGTTGTTAAAAAAGCTTCGCTTTCAAACAAAAGATTGGTTTTGAAAATTATTTCTTTGTTTTTCATTTTCATTAAGCAGAGGTAGAAATCTTGCATGTGGCCATATGATGAGACAATTGGTCTACGTTTTGTTCAACTTTTTGTTATCGTTGTTTGAAAAATCGTCTTTGAAAAAGGGATAATTCAGAAACTGATACAGAATCGATATTGAAACTGTTTATTAACCGATGGCATCCCGCCTCTTATCAGATACTATGGAAAACATAATGCAGACACAGACACCTATTTGCTATTTTTTTTCATCAAAGTCCAATGAAAACAAGAAAAAACAAATTGCAACAGATTCCAGACCTTTAAATCTTCAAAAAGGCAAACCAAAAAGAACAATAATACAGACTGCTGACTGCTGGATTCTTGTCAAGATATTTTAAGGACTGCATAATTTTGGTTCCGCCCGATCAAACCAATAGCAATAAGTAAAAAGTAAAGAATTGGCGGAGCCGAAACATACGGCCTGCTTTATTAAGTCGCGTCAATATTTTAGGATAAACAAATTCATTGATTGTCACTTCAAGATGAAACATATGCAACATACGATAACTCGGAAAACAAACAGAAATAGAGACATTGACATCGCTCTTTTGCGATGTTTGACATTTCTAGAAATCAGTTATAACGCAGAAAATGATTTCTTTTTGTTTCTACAAGTTTCTATGGTTTAGTCTGCCAAAATTTGTTTTTGACAGCTTCATATATTTTTTGTTTCAGTTTTTTTTTGTATAGTTTTATGTTTCCATGGTTCTGTGCATTTTGTTTTCAAAACTGCATAACTAAAAGCTACTAATATCGAGAGAGATACAGCAATTCCTGGTTATCTATTTCAATGTCAATGTTATTGGGTAGAATCTACTGAGATATTTTTGAGGTTTGATTTTTGAGGTAGATGCCAAGAAACAAATAGAACTCTTTTTTCTGCAAAACTCGATATAAGTTTAGTATTAATCGAAATGAACAGGCAAACAACGTCTTAGAAAAAAAGGTAATTAAAAACCCGATGTCAAAGGAATAATCCCAGACTGTACCAGCTGGAGTAGACATTTTTTAACTACTCAGTTGTTTGTCCAAAAGTTATTTTACAATGGAAAACTGTTTTAACATGCAATCATTATTGTCCGAAATCAAATTTGTTCGATTTACATTTTTGATTATTTTAAACATAATCTGGATTTTTTCCTTTTAACATCGGGTTTTTTAATTACCTTTTTCGAAGACGTTGCTTTTCTTTACAATTCGAATATTACCAAAAAATATCTAAATTTGTAGTAAAGTAAGTTCTATTTGTTTCCTGGCATTGTTCTCAGAAACAATTTGCTTTTTACGGGTAATTAAAATTTCAAATATTATTAGAAAATTTATACAGAAAATTTTTATAGATAATATTTTTACACAGAAAATTGTGTTTTGTTTTGACTCTCATTTAATGTGTCAGGTCAATTTTTCTTTCAGGCCTTTAGAAAACCATTTAAAGATGTCCGAAAAAATATTAGTTGTTCTACAATTTTTAACGAAAATTGAAATCTGCCAATCTTTTAAGAAAACATGTTTGTAAGTTTATATATGTCCAACAATCGAAAAAGAAATAGACTCCAACCGAAAATACTTTGCTTGATAGATTAATGAATATCAACTTTTAGATAGCCACTTTTAACCCACGTCCGATTCGGTTGCTAGTCTTTCAAGATCTTGCAATCTTGAAAGATTACGCATAATCAAGCAAATATTTCGGCAAAATCTTATTATAAGAATAGCATCAGTCTTGCAAGAATTTTGCGAGATTAAGATCTAAATTTTGCAATATCTTTGGATGGTTAGCGGCCGAACCCCCCCCCCCCCCCAAAAAAATAATAAAACATTAAAACCTGTAACAGTGTAAACCCACAGATTGAACTTCTCAAAAGGTTTTCAAATAGTGTTAGAGTATTGCTCAATAGAACAGAAAAAAAATGATGTTTGACTGACTAAATTGTTCTTTCTGAAAGTTCAATGTAATCAGTAAAATTGTTAGAATGCGACGTAAGTGTTTGAATTTGTCTTCCACACGCAAACGCACGCAACTATACCGTGGAGAGTTTCTTCGCAAAATGAAAGTTGATGAGTCATTGAAAACCAACGAGAACAGAGCTTGAATGGAATCAAATAGCAAAAATCTCGCAAAATAGCCGTTCATCTCGCTATATTTTACAAGTTACCCATCTGGTGTCGCCATATTCGAACTTGTTTTCCATCATTTTATCATATTTACTCCTAACTGCTGTTATGTTTCCCAGATCAATTTGCTTTATACTATTCTATCAATTGTGCCTGTAATTTCACAAAAAAAAATTTCGAGCTGTATTTGTGCAATTCAAAGTCATGCCTATGATCATTTGAGCCAGGTTGCTCATTTGACGTTTGCATACTTTTTGTCTGGCGTTATATAAATTAAGCCAGGTTGCTCATTTGATATTTGGATGCGTTTTGTCATGCGTGGCATCTTAGAAGCCAGGTTGCTCATTTGACGTTTGCATGCATTTTTTGTCATATGTGGCATCATTCGGGTCACGATGTTAATTTGACGTTTGGAATTTTCTGTCATGCGTGTTATCATATGCGAAAAGTTGCTTATTTGACATTTGGATGTTTTTTGTCATGCATGTTACCATATGAGCCAAGTTACTCATTTGACAATTTGAAATCAGTATTTTCTTTTGAGCTAAATTGCCCATTTGGCATGTGGATGCTTTTTGTCACGCATGTTCTGATTTAGACAGGTTGCTTATTTCACATTTCTCAAAAGAATCTGCCGCTTTTTTTCTGAGATATTTTTTTGGATATTCGATTGCTAAGTTTATGACAATAGTTGTTAAAATGTTTCGCTTTCAGACAAAAGATTGGTTTTGAAATTTTTTCTATGTTTTTCAATTTATTTAAGCAGAGGCAGAAATTCTACATGTGGCCATGATGAGATAATTGGTCTACGTTTTTTCAACTTTTTGTTATCGTTTTTTGAAAAATCGTCTTTGAAAAAGGCATAAATCAGAATCTGATACAGAATCGATATTGAAACTGTTTATTAACCAATGGCGTCCATCCCGCTTGTTAGCAGACACTATGGAAAACATAATGCAGAAACAGACACCTATTTGCTATTTTGTTCACAGTCCAACAAAAATTAGAAAAAATAAATTGCAACAGGTTCCAGACCTTTAAATCTTCAAAAATACTAACCAAAAAGAACAATAATACATTAGTTACGCAGACTGGATTCTTGTAAAGAAATTCCAAGGACTGCTTTAATTTTTTTTCCGCCCGATCAAACCAGTAGCAATAAGTAAAAAGTAAAGAATCGGCGGAGCCGAAACATACGGCCTGCTTTATTAAGTCGCGTCACTATTTTAGGATAATCAAATTCATTGATTGTCACTTAAAAATGAAACATATGCAACATACAATAACTTGGAAAACAAACAGAAATAGAGACATTAACATCGCTCTTTTGCAATGTTTGAAATTTCTAGAAATCAGTAATAACGCAAAAAATGATTTCTTTTTGTTTCTACAAGTTTCTATGGTTTAGTCTGCCAAAATTTGTTTTTGACAGCTTCATATATTTTTTGTTTCAGTTTTATTTCTGTATAGTTTTATGTTTCCATGGTTCTGTGGATTTTGCTTTCAAAACTGCATAACTAAAAGCTAATATTATCGGGAGATACAGCTACTCCTGGGTATCTATTTCAATGTCAATGCTATTGGGTAGAATCTAGTGATATTTTTGAGGTTCGATTTTTGAGGACGATGCCAAGAAACAAATATAAATTTTTTTCTGCAAAACTTGAAATATGTTTAGTATTATTCAAAATGAACAGGCAAACAACGTCTTAGAAAAAAGGTAATTAAAAACGCTATGTCGAAGGAATAAGACAAGATTGTAAGAGCTGGAGTAGACATTTCTTAACTACTCAGTTCATTGTCCAAAAAATTAACTTACAATGATAAATTGTTTTTACATATAATTCAAAATTGTCCGAAATCAAATTTGTCCGATTTACAAGTTTGAACATTTTAAATATAATCTGGATTTTTTCCTTTTAACATCGGGTTTTTTAATTAACCTTTTCTAAGACGTTGCTTTTCTTTACATTTCGAATACTACCAAAAAATATCTTGTTTGCAGTTAAGCAAGGTCTATTTGATTCCTGGCATTGTTCTCAGCAAAAACCAAAAAGTAAACAATCGGCAGCACCGTAATATGTGGCTTGTTTTTTCTCATCGCGTCATTATTTTAGGTTAAACAAAATCATTGATTGTCACTTAAAATTGAAGCATATGCAACAAACGATAACTCAGAAAACAAACAGAAATAGAGAGATTGACATCGCTCTTTTGCGATGTTTGACATTTCTAGAAATCTGTTATAACGCAGAAAATGATTTCTTTTAGTTTCTACAATTTTCTATGGTTTAGTCTGCCAAAATTTGTTTTTGACAGCTTCATATATTTATTGTTTCAGTTTTTTTTGTATAGTTTTATGTTTCCATGGTTCTGTGTATTTTGTTTTCAAAACTGCATAAATAAAAGCTACTAATATCGAGAGAGATACAGCAATTCCTGGTTATCTATTTCAATGTCAATGCTATTGGGTAGAATCTACTGAAATATTTTTGAGGTTTGATTTTTGAGGACAATGCCAGGAAACAAATAGAACTTTTTTTCCTGCAAAACTTGATATAAATTTAGTATTATTCAAAATGAACAGGAAAACAACGTCTTAGAAAAAAAAGTAATTATAAACCCGATGTCAAAGGAATAATTCCAGATTGTACCAGCTGGAATAGACATTTTTAAACTACTCAGTTGTTTGTCCAAAATTATTTTACAATGGAAAACTGTTTTTACATGCAATCAATATTGTCCGAAATCAAATTTGTTCGATTTACATTTTTGATTATTTTAAACATAATCTGGATTTTTTCCTTTTATCATCGGTTTTTTTAATTACCCTTTTCGAAGACGTTGCTTTTCTTTACATTTCGAATGTTACCAAAAATATCTAAACTTGTAGTAAGGTAAGTTCTATTTGTTTCTGGCATTGTTCTTAGAAACAATTTGCTTTTTATGGGTAATTAAAATTTCAAATATTATCAGAAAATTTATACAGAATATTTTTATAGATAATATTTTTACACAGAAATTTGTGTTTTGTTTTGACTCTAATTTAATGTGTCAGGTCAATTTTTCTTTCAGGCCTTTAGAAAACCATTTAAAGATGTCCGAAAAAATATTAGTTGTTCTACAATTTTTAACGAAAATTGAAATCTGTTAATCTTTTAAGAAAACATGTTTGTAAGTTTATATATGTCCAACAATCGAAAAAGAAATGGACTCCAACCGAAAATAGTTTGCTTGATAGGTTAATGAATTTCAACCTTTAGATAACAGGTTTTAACCCACGTCCGCTTCGGTTGCTAGTCTTTCAAGATCTTGCAATCTTGAAAGATTATGCATAATAATGCAAATTTTTCTGCAAAATCGTATTATAAAATAGCATCTGTCTTGCAAGAATTTTGCGAGATTACGATCTAAATTTTGCAATATCTTTGGATGGTTAGCAGCCGAACCCCCCCCCCCCAAAAAATAATAATAATAATAATAATAATAAAAATAGAATGAGTAAACCTAAAAACTGGCCCAAATATACTAAAACATCCGAATAAAAACATGTGATGCGAATGGTTTTTCCATAGCTTTTTCATAAGATCCTGGGTTTCCTTCCAGAATGACAGACAGCGCATAAATTTTAAAAAACGCTCTAAACAGTAAAAATTCTTCATTACATAAATTTTGATGTCAACTTAGAGAAATATTTTCATAGAAACAATCAAAAAGTGTAATTGTGTAAATCCCGAACAAACGAGAAAACAGAACGATGTGTTTTATAGTGATTCTCAAGTTGCGTTTGTATTATTCAATGGAATAGTAACGATTTGTACTAAGAAAGCTGTATTTAAATAAATAGCATTTTACGTATTTTTATTTCAATCTCTCTGAAAATAAACGTAACTGAAAAGCGGACAATTTCTACGCCAAATTAAAGATGATACGACGATCACATCTAACTCGAGCAGATCTTGACCGGAGCGAACTTTCAAAAATCTTGCAAGATTAACATCGCCTTGCAAGATCTTGCGAGGTTAGCTCCCTTTTCAAGAATCTTGGTACAAGTTTAACAGCCAGTCTTGGTCAGGCAACCTCCCGAAATTCGTTTTTATGACCCATTCTCTCATTTTGTTCTTGATCCTAACAACTTGAGCTTTCTAATGGAGCTTTCGTTATGAATAAACACTTTTTCACCCTAACTGAAGTTTATCTAATGCTTAATTTACACCCTATTGTTCTTTCAAACTTATAAGAAAGGATTTAAATTTTAGTGGATCTTTTGGAAAGAATATAAATTGAGGCGGTAGTTGAAGGCAGTATGAGTCTTAAAAGCATGCCAAATTGTAAACAAAATGTTGTTTATTCCAAGGAGACAAAAATAAACAAGTTTCTGCTTTGATCCTTTTAGGACTAAATTGTTCAAGAGCTAAATTTACGCCCTATAGAATAAATTATGCATGTGCTATATAAAAGACTCAAAGTTTAGGCCATTGCTTGTTTTAAAAAGATAAAATAATAGAATAATTTTTGTTCCAAACCAATGCAATTGTAAAGGTTTAACATAAATATGTACATGAAGACGTCAGTTAGAAATCTAAATTATGGGAAAAACGGCCGAAATGGGAAAGTAAGTCTTAGCTTCCCATGGAGTTGACGACGTTTTTATGGAATATCTTAACATTCTATCTCACTATTAGCTCTGAGAGGGGAATAACATTAACTGTTTAGAACATTTCAAAATAAACTAAATTAAATCCTTGCTTAATAATTGTACCAACAAAACCATATGAACAGAAAACCCGCTCATTCAACTTGAATCTCACCAATAGTTGTCATTTGTTTCAGGCATGAACAACTCAATAACCGCGGTTCAGCAAAAACAACTCCCAATGTTTAAGAAGCAAAAAAAACCAAAGCTGATGAAAAACCTGATATAAACGAAAGCGAAAAGTGTTATTCTGCCTTTCCTGTGACGAAATTTTGAAACTGAGTTCTTAAGGAAAATAGTCCAAATACGAAAGTTTTTTGTTTGAAAATGAATACTTTCTCGCTCCAATTGAGGCCTTCTTTAACCTTTTCAAAAGAAACCTCGGCAATGCTGATTGTAAAAATTTGGTGTTTTTTTAAACTTAGTCAAGGTACTTTAGCTATTGCTCTATAATCTGCAAATCGGCGTTTGATGAAAATGTATTTTGATGCATTTTTTTTATTAAAATTGATTTCCGGAAGTGCGTTTTAAAAATTTAGTTTAAAGAGAAGAAATATTAATGTTTAATTATTTTTTCACTCTTAATTTTATTGATCAAAACTAGCCAAAATTTGAAGCACGCTATTTTTACGGATCCACCTCCAAATTTTTTGGGTTTCCTGGTGTTAACAAAGTTTCGTTCAAGTTGACATATTTTGAAACAAATATTTTTACCCTTCAAAATTTAAATGAATTGGAGTATACTCAAGATTCTCTTTTTTTTTAAAGTTGGTACCACAGCAGGGCTTTGGTGGCACGGAAGCATGACTGGCCGCGATTCGGGAGATTGTAGGTTCGGGTCCTCTAAGCCCTAATTTTTTAACAGTATATGGAGTTAGCTAATAACACAGTTACGTTATTACGAGATGTTTTTGTTAAATAAACCAATTATCGCTTTTCAAATTTTTCATTGTATTTGAATAATTTTGTAAACTAATTCTGTCGCTAGACAATTAATTGGTGGCCTAACATCTACTGGTTGAAAGATAGTTGAGAAATAAATTTATACTGTGTAGTATTACGAGAGCCGTTACAAATGAACGGATAATTAATCCCGCATTAGAGCGAACGTATTTAGGCGCTAATTAACCATTCTTTCGCCGCGCGCTAAACAAACTAACGCTTATTAAGACTACCAGTACACAAGTATTTAAACAACTCAGTTCGACTTATTTAAATAACACAACTGTAGGCCTGGATCTCCTCGCTTATATCCAGGACAGAAAATGTTCGTTGTTGAACGTAGGCGGCCTGTGAAACCACAGTTTCTTTTGCTTTAAATTACTTCTGCTTTTGACAGTTGCAATGCAGATCTTTCCCCCCAAGTTCAATAAAGATGAAGCAGATTGCTTCAGGGGAAAAGACAATAGAGTCTCATAAAAAGCCCCCAAGAAAACCATAATTGTTGCGGTTTTAGAAGAGGAGAAAAGCAGAAAACAGGCGCCAACGAAATCATTAATTGATGCTCTCAGCTTTTTAGATTTTTATTATTTTTTGGAGTTTCAATAATTTTTCCGTGAGATAAAAAAGAGTTAATTCTCTTGCCTTCTCGGCCAATAGGAAATATAAAAAGCACCTCACTATGAACGTGAGTTTGTGATTCGCTCCCTATCGGCCCAAACGGATCTGAGAGGAATTAATTGTTTCTCTCAGCGAAGTGGGACGGAATAAAGTTAGAGAGACAAATAACAGAGCCAACGACCAGCAGCAGACAACTGCTTCATTTTTCCTACAAAATAAATTTCAAAATTCAAACAGAGAAGAAATTATATAAAAGACTTCTAACTTAGAAGAACATTTTCTAATTTTCAAACAGAACATTCTTACAAGAAACCGACTTGAAGAAGTTTCAACGACGCACTCACTTAACAACAACACAATCAAGTAACAGCTCAACCCGGTTAAATACTGCTCAGTGTAAGCTTGTTTATTTAAACTATCTATTTAATTAATTGAACTTTTCAGCCCCCCAAAAATTTTAAATTGAGACTTATAGCACAGACAGGTCTTAGGCATATATCTTTGCCTTCGATTTGTTATATCTTTTGTCAAGTTTGACTGGCATACATAAAGAGATCCCGTATTGTATGATCTGTAGCAGCCCAGCCAAATTTGATAACTGGTGTGCCCAGAGGAAAGAATCACGCCTGAATTTTTGTTTTTCTATCCGATCGGATTAAAATAGTAAAATAACCACTACCACAGAATTGAAAGCACACTAATAAACAAACAAATAGAGTAATTTATATCAAATTTACGGCCGAAATACAGTAAATTTACATTAAAATAGTAACAGGCAACTGATTCTTTGCTCTTGTAAAATTGTTCTGACCCGGGTGGGGGTAATCTAAATTTAACCAAAAATCATCCCCCCAAAACCTATTTAGCCTAATTTTCACCCAATTTTCATCAAATTTATGGTTAAGTTTTAGTATTTACACTTTAAATAACCGAAATTCAACCAGATTTTATCCCCCCAAAACATAGTTAATTTGATTTTAACCCAATTTTCACCAAATTTATGGTTGAATTTTAGTATTTTCACTCTAAATAATTGAAAGTTATACAAAATTCATCCCCCCATAACCTGTTTAGTCTATTTCTAACCCGATTTTGACCAAATTTGTGGTTAAACTTTAGTATTTTCACTCTAAATAATTGAAAGTTATACAAAATTCATCCCCCCATAACCTGTTTATTCTATTTCTAAACCAATTTTGACCAAATTTATGCTTAAATTTTAGTATTTTCACACTAAATAATCGCAATTTATACAGAATTTATCCCCCCAAATCTTGTTTAGACTATTTCTGACCCGATTTGGACCAAATTTATGGTTAAATTTAGCATATGCACTCCAAATAACCAAAAATTATCCAAATTTCACCGCCCCAACACCTAATTAAACTAAACTTTAGCCGATTTTCACCAAATTCACAGTAGAATTTTAGCATTTTTACACTAAATAGCCAATTTTTAACCAGAAATCATCCCCCCAAATCATATTTAGAGTAACATATGTCTAGTTTTCACTAAATTTTTGCCAAAAATATAGCATTTGCAAACAAATTAACTTAAAATTTACCAGAATTTATCCCCCAATGCGTGTTTAGTGTAATTTATACCAAATTTTCTACAAATTTAAGCACACATTGTTGCATTTTCACATTAACTAACCCAATTTTAGTTAAATATAAGCCTTCCTTAGTTGAATATTCACTCTGTTTTATCAATTTCTTGACCCGGGTGGGGTAATAGTAATCAAATTTTAACCAAATATACATTATTTTGACTTAAATCCTCAAAAACTAACCAGATTTTAACAAAATTAACGTCAATTTTATCATAATTTAACGGAAACTAATCAGATTTAAGCCTTAAAAACACCATTCTTATCCAAATTTAACCAATATTACTCAAGAAAATAGCCATATTAACGTCAATTTTACACAAAATTAGTAAATATTAACCAAGTTTTGACCACATAGATCTCAATAAGGCCCTAATTTAACAAAGAATAACGGGTTTTAAACTAAATTTCATCCCCCCAACATAGATTTTTAGTTTGAAAATAATATAAATTGATGAGAATTCCCCCAATTTAACCGGTTTCAAAAGTACAATTTCACCAACAAAGGTCTTAAGCAGTGTATGGACCAAACTGGAATAGTTATTGTAGAACATCTTAATCTAACAGCAATAGAAAACACTAGAAGGGGTAAAATAACACGGTTTTTTACTGACGGAATTACTTTCTTAGCTATTTTCTACGTGTTTGAACATAATTCTCCCGCTGATTTTTGTATAACTTATGCATCTGAGAACCCTATTTTTCAGAATTCACTAACTTTGTTAAAAACTAAAAACAGTGTGATCGAGATTCCCGCAGAAAATTTAGCCAATAATTAATTAAAAGAGCGTAAACTAGCCTTTTTAACCCAATTTGTACACAAATTTATCATAGAAAAGTTGTTGTCTCATGTTAAAATACGGTCATTAACAGACTCAAGCACTTTAGAAACAATATTTAAACACAATAATAGCTACAAAAATACTACTACTGATGTACTAAATATCCCGTACTAAACGTTTTTATACTGTCTTCTGTGTAATTTCATTAAAAAATACAATAATAAAACAACAAAAACAATTGTTCTATGTTATTTATATGTCATATATTAAAGTAAACGTTCAAGATTTAAATATAAGTATTAAAGTACATAACAAAATAGGCAAAGTTTCATATTATTTAACTGATCAGAACAGAAACTTTTTATGCCTTTACCACCATTTTCCTAACGAAACACAGACCGAAATCTATATGACTTATAAGTGGACTAACCCAAACTTCAATGGACTTTTGGTTGCTCTAAGAAATCAAAACAGTGTGATAGAATTAGCATAAACGTTATCATCTTCCGTGTGGATGAGCCACCAAAATAAAATTTCCCCGTTTGGTTTACAAATCTTAAAAATCATTAAACCCAAATACATCAACGTTTCTCCTGACGATCCGAGTTTACCAGATAGAGTTAAATTACTTAGAAAAACAGAATTTGTCACACAAATTAGATTTTCAAAAATAAACAGTTTTCACCAATACTCTGTTGAATTTAAACACTCTGAAAGCACTTATCCTTGGTTATTAAATTTTACCGTTGAGCAAACAGATATTTATTCTTGGGTTGAAATTTTTAGCACTGATAACGGCAAAAATTTTGAATTTAAAATACAATCATTAAACGGTCCTAAACAAATAAAATTCATATTACAAAACAAACAGTTCAACTTTCTACTTTAGTATTAGCGTTTTATTACTTAATTGTTATAACAAAAATATTTTCTACACTAATTACCCAACTAATAATACTTTCGTATAAAATATTTTTTTTGTACATTAAAACAAAGCATGGCAGCGAACGTTGTTGCGTACCCCGACATAGCGTTAGAGAAATTTACAGCTTTAGATCCATCTGAAGATGCCCAGGAATTCTTTAGTTTAATACAAAGAAAAATCCAATTCTCACTAGGAACAAGAGATCCTGCGGATGCTGGCTTGCAAGCAGCACACGACGCTAGACAAAAAGCGTTGCTTGGTTCGGTTTTGCGTGGGCCCGCAGCCCAATTGTTTGAAACCTTAACACCAGGTTTAGCATGGAACGAAGTTAGAAATCAGTTCATTGCCCGTTTTACGGATGCAAAAGGCAAGTTTAGGAGAAGAATTGAAGTCGAGAGTATTAAAAGGCAACCAGAAGAATTGATAAAAAGCTATACACACCGAATAACAAAAGCAGTTGAAACAGGATGGCCAGATCCAGATTTTAACAACGACCAGCGTAACGCTAAATGTATGGAGTACTTTGTAAGATAAATTAACGCTACCTGCACTCAAGCAAAAGGCACATCAGCGGTTAATAGAAAACCCAGCTACAACCTGGCAACAATTACAGGATCATGTAGCAACTGAAGACTTAAGTTTTTCTGTTAGCAGTGAATTCACGGGTACTGCCTCAAGTAGTATCGACAATAAAATAGAAATAGAAGGGTTAAAAAACCAACTCACAGAAATTGCAAATCTAATGAAAGATCATAAAATAAACGCCACATACAACAATGACAATCCCAGATTCAAACAAAACCAGACTAGATTCTGCAAGTTTTGCAAACGTTCAGGTCACACAATAGCTTTCTGCTTTAAGTACAAGGACTTTAAAAACGAAAACCGAAACCCACCTCAACAACGAGAAAAGTTCACAGATAAGTATAAACGTAGTAGGAGCCATTCACCAGGTCAACAAAATTACAAATCAAACAATTACGACATTCGAAATTCTAGGGACAGACAGAGAAATAGTTATAACCAAAATCAATCCAATTATCAAAACAACTCTAGATCAGACTACCGACATCGATCAACGTACCCTTCAAACTCTTCGAACAATTACCGATCATCTTCTTACGATAACCGATCACAGGAACGACAAACTAACCATCGAAACAACTCTTACAGAGATAACAATAGGCAAAATAGTAGGGATAGACAAAGCAACGGTCCTCAAAGATCAGATAATCGATATCGTGATAGGAGTAGAGACCATGACCGAGATAGGACACCTACTAGACAAAACCATAATACTCATTCAAGAGATAACAGTGAAGGGCAAAGCCCTCGAGTTCACTTTACCACTGAAACGTCCAGAGACTATTACAATAATGAGAATCACAACGACGAGTATTTAAACTAGACAGGTCTCCGTTCATAAACACTACTGATAACAAAGCAAGTTACTCACATATTATATTAATTTATACCAATCCGTCGGAGACAAAAATAAAAATAACGGCTTAGAAACACAGTTTTTATTGGACACAGGAGCATCAAGCTCTATAATTAATTACCACACTTATCTTGAACTATGTAAATTACAACACATTGAGATGAAAGCTTCAAAAAATCATACTTTGGCGGTTAATGGTGAGAAACTAAAACTTCTAGGTCAAATTACTTTCAAAACTTCTTTCGACATTGAAGGAAAGTATCAAGTGGAAGTTACCACATAGGTTTCAGCCAAAGATGGTTGCAAGCCGAATTTGCTGGGAATGGATTTCCTTGAATCTACAGTAAAATCTATTGACCTAACCACTCCAAAAATTGATTAAAAAACTTACCCTGAAGTAGCCGTCACATTATCTAGATACCAAACGAAAAGCTATCCATACATTAGCTCTTACAAAATTGTAACTCTTGGCCAGCAACTACCATTAGCACCAAAATCAACTCGAGTAATATCAATTAGACCTCCGAATGAATTCTTCAGAAAGGGAACCTCCTTCGTAATTGGAAGTGAACTGTAAGCTCAAGGAATTTATACTTACAACGTTCAGTGTTTTAGAAAAGAAAAGGAATTACCAATAATGCTAAACAATCCTCAAAAAAACAAGGTTGTCATCGAAAAGGGTCCTATTGGGCACACTTTAGAAGACATTGAAATTAGACAAGACCCAGACTTTTCTGTAGTTGACAACGTTGCATTCATAAACCACCTAATGAAGAGTGACACTAATTGGGATCAAATATTCCATGTTAGTGAAAAACAAGGTCCAAAAATTTCAAAAATTCAAAATTTCTTCGCAAGCAAAACTCCTGAAAAACAAAAGAAAACAGAAAAGCGAAAAAGGCAACAAGATTTTACTAACAACTACGAATTAGAAACAGACTTTAGCGACGACCTCAAGAATCTTAGGCCACAATTAGAAACAACTGATGAAAACATCAGACCCGTTGAACTTCCCAAAGAAAAACTTAACATATTTGACAAAACCAATCAAGCGTTTCTCAAAAAATTTGATTTCAGTCAAGCTGACATCAATGACGAAAACTTAGACAAATTATTGAAAACTCTGACTAAAAATAAGGACGTTTATTCTCAACACAAATACGATGTGGGAAAGATAAAGCAAAAATTTCATGTCAAACTTTTACCAAATTCAACTTTAACCAAACAGAGACCTTCCAATGTACCATTACATTATCAAGAAAAACTAGAAAACCTTTTGGAACAATTGTGTAAAACAGGTATAATCCGGGAAATGGGTAATGATAAAGAAATGGGATCAGAATTTATTAATCCAATCATAATCCTACCCAAGGGGAACACAGTAAAACTGGTTATAGATGCCCGATATTTGAATTCAATAACAGATCTTAGTCGATATTCATGGCCACTAGAGCCAATTGGAAGCCTATTAACTAGACTTAAAGGTAATTTCTTCACAACCAGTGATCTCTGTTCAGCTTATAACCAAGTTCCTTTAACTGAGCAATCCAAACAACTGGTAAGTTTTGTAATTGGTCCAAAGCAATACACATTTGAACGCGGATTTTATGGTCTATGCGGTCTACCTAATTTCTTCAGTCGTATAATGACTATCCATTTTGCACCATTAATTAGGAAAAAACCAGCTATAACCTACATTGATAACACCATCATGCAAGCTCAAGACGAAACCGAAATATTTGAAATAATTGACAAGTACCATGAACTTTTAAGGAAATCAGGATTGAAAGCTCAACCTGAAAAGACTAAAATTTTCTTTAGGAAATTACAGTTCTTGGGACATGTAGTAGGTAAAGATGGGATACAACCAGTCAAGAAGCGAGTAGCAGATTTAAAAGCACTTAAGTCGCCTAAAAACAAACGTGATGTCATGAGAGTTCTAGGTTGCTTAGGATTCTACAGCATGTACATCAAAAATTTGCATGTTGACTGCAAACCTTTTTATGACCTAACCCGCACAGAAACTGAATTTGTCTGGACAACAGAACACGAAAAACTGTTTAACGACATTAAAAACAGGATTAGCGAAGATACTATCTTAGCAATACCTGATACTAAATACCCTTTCCACGTGCATGTAGACGCTTCTTCTATAGGAGTAGGCTCAATTCTCGTTCAAGAATTTCCAGAAGGGAAACGAATAGTGTCTTTTAACTCTAGAATTTACACTAAAGAGGAACAAAAAATGAGCACCACAGCACGCGAACTTTGCGGCGTAATATCTGCACTACAAACTTATGAGCATTACCTAATTGGTTCTCCCCATCCAGTATATGTGTACACCGACCATAAGACTTTAATGTATCTATGGGGTAGAAGAGGAAAACTCTCTCACAGGTTTTTCAGGTACCAGTTAGTAATATCTCAATTTCAGAACTTGAAAATTAATTGGACTGAAGGAAAAAACTTAGCTTTTCCCGACATCCTAAGTCGCAATGTAAAACTTAAAGATCTGGACAAGTATCAACTTAAACACAAAAAGATACCAAAAGACATTAGTTTTTACGACGAGCATGGTAACGAGGAAAAATACTTCATTTTGCGTGATAATGAAAAGGGACCAGCAGATGACTTTTTTCCAATCCTAAAACAAAGCATAACGGGTATCGACAAATTCATTTTCAAAAACGACAAAAATGGTAAAGCAAAAGTACGACAATAATCAAAACAGACTTTGCTCAATAAATAATATTTCGGAAGATTTCTCGTATGGTTCATCAATTAACCACTATAGGCGTCACCGCAAACATGAAATAACCCCTGTATCAGAACAGGAGGAAGACGAAACGTCTGATCATTATACAGAAAATGATTCCTACCCTGATGAAGAGATAACCGAACAAAATTTTGACCCAATTTCGGAATTTGAATTGTTCAACGAGAACCAGTCAGGTTTTATTTTGACAAACTCAACATTGATCAAACTAATACCACAGACTCGGAGTACAGATTCCCTCTAGAATACGATAAAGTTTTTCTCGTGAAAGAAAGCACTTATTTAGACAAAACCGAATTAGCAAAAAAATTTCCCGAAAATACAAAAATACAAGATGCAAGAGAACTCATCGATAAACTGACAATCTTCTCTAAAGAAGTTGATTTAAATACATCGGTAATTTGTCAAGAACAATTGAAAGACCCAGTGATACAACAAATTTGCCAATTAAGGACGAACAATAACAAAGATGAAAAAAAAATTGAATTCCGACAATCTAAGGCCATAATGTGGTACATTAATAACTTTGAGAAACTGAGTTTTGTAGGTAACATCTTATGTATTCAACAACAAAAAGACGAACCAGATATTGAATACTTAAAAATTTGTGTACCACTGTCATTGATCTTTAAAGTTTTTCAGCTAGCTCATTGTGAACTGTCAGGTCATGTAGATTTAGATAAAACACTTGCTAATGTAAAACGATTTTTTTATTGGCCCGGAATGTATAAATGGATTGAAAACCTAATTGCTGATTGCCTTGAATGCCAAAAAAATAAACAAAAACGGAGAGACATCTACGAGGCACCTCTCGAAAAGTTGACTGATACAGTCCCATTCCCCTTTCATACGGTCCATATTGATCACAAAGGACCTTTAAATCCTCCATCGAACGGTAAACACCATTGTTTAGTTATTGTTGATTCATTTTCGCGTTTCATTCAAGTATACCCTGTACATTCCACAGACGCAGTAGACACCATAAAAGCTTTAGAAAAGTTCATTTTGTCTTTTGGAATACCACAAAAACTTGTTTATGATAAGGGCATCATTCATGAACCAAGATTTTGCGAGTTACATTCATGAATTAGGTATAACACCCGCACCTCGAACTGCTTATGCGCCTTGGACTAATGGTAAAGTCGAGATCCAAAACAAACATCTAGGAGCTCATTTCCGAATTTTTCTAGAACAAGCTCGAGGTAAATGGGATGAACTGGCACCAAAATTTGCTTTTTCTCATAACACGGTTCCAAATGCTAGTACTGGAATCTCACCTTATGAAATTGTGTTCGGACAAAAACCACAGATACCTCTGTCACTTAAGTTAGGACTCTTACGAAATTCACAACTCACATGCTCTTCCGAGTTTTGCAAAGACCTGCCTCTTCACAGGCATACCTTGCAAACATCAAAAAACACCGAAATTGACAAACTTCTAAAACCGACTATTAACAATTCGTTGCTTATGCGAGAAAACCAATTCAAACAAATATACAATAACGCTTATAAAAAGAGCTTAGAAAACAATAACCGCGCACATAAACATAGAAACAAACACAAATTAGGCAAGCCACTTGAGGTTGGACAAAAATTTCTAATGGAAAACCATCAAATTGAGTTAGGAAAGTCAAAAAAACTACATGAACTAAGATCAGGTCCTTATACTGTAGAAAAAAAACTAACCAATGTTAACTATGAATTAACTTTAGATAGCAACCCGGCCACCAGGAAGGTCGCTCATAGAAATCACCTAGTCGAGTACTACCCAGCTACTGAAACTATACCAGAGTTAACCCTAGAATATGGTATAGATAAAAATAATTGTGACACATTTTATAATAATCTAATGAGAAGTCAGATGAATAAACTCAACAGTCCCTTGACTAAATTCTCCTTCCAAAGCCCCACTAACACCGAATTTTTCCCCGTGGAGAATTTCATACGAAGAGACTCCCTTGTGCAGAACTTCGACCCTGACCGAACTCCTACCAATTTCGATTCTGGATTCAACGAAGCAAGTTCAGGTGGTCGTGACAACCCACCTCCAGTCCAAACACACCTGCCTAGCGGTAGTCGAACAAAAAGTTCAACTCCTTGCCCACAGCACAATTCTAGAATAACTCTAGACCCTAATTTAAGTCCTCTCCGCCCTAATACATCGGAACAAGGACCTTCTAAATTACAAACTTTAGAAAATAATAATAATAGGCGAACTTCTAGTTGCTCGGCCAAGCCGCCATCACGCTATCAAGCCGGATTTACTTAATTTTGTTTTAGGTAGCAATAAATCCAGTCAACATTTACTGGCAGTGCCTATTACTACAACTCATAGCCTTAATTCCCGACTTGAAGCGCTAAATAAAGAACAGGATGAAAAGATATCCTTGTTTTGAAAAACTCTATTTTTCTTATTTACTTATAAGTCTTTTCTACTTTTGTACTCTTTCTATAGTTATTAACGCTACTGGACCTCCTTTTGAGGATATTAATGACGTATCTAACAAACTTAGGGTCATTCATTATGACTGTTCTAAAATGAAAGAAAATAAAATGTATGCTTTAACACAAGTTTCTCCTTGCAAAATTACACCCGAAAACATTCAGATGGTTGATACACATGTAACACTTTATCAACGGTCTTATCGGACCTTTGTTAAAGCTCTTATGTGCCATGTCACTGCAATGCTCATTCGTTATAATTGTGGTATGTTTTCCCATTCATCAATTATACACAACGCTCCAAAAATAACATACGATATTATTGTTTCACCCGAACAATGCCTAAATGCTAATATAACTGGAAAAATTACTGTTACCGAATTTGACGATGATGACATGGAAATTGACATAAAACATGGAATAAAAACTGTCTCCTATAAAAACCAGGGAGTTGATCTTGAAGGTGATTCATCAACATCTTGTGATAATCGTGGTCAAATTAAACACTTCTCTTTTGAAACCCTGATGCAAGAAACTGTACTCGATTTTGATCTTAATGACAGAACTGTCTATAACAGTCAAGGACTAAAACTTCCTTGTGCCCTCTCAGAAGGAGGTTGTCATTCGACATCACTCGACCCCTTTGCATACAATTGGGAGGCACCGGAAAATTGTATAGTTACTAAAAGATTTTCACAAAATGCTAAAATGCTTAAACATGAAAACGAACTTGGTAACGTACAGTATTTCATAGTGAGTGATGAAAAACCGGAGACGCCCCATGAAGGACCAGGAACGTATTCTCCTGCAATGGACATAAAAATTAGAGTAATTGATGAAAAAGAAAAGGTGTGTGGAAAACCAGAATTTATTTACAGAACAAATTTAGATGCTTTATATGTTTCTTATAAAGGCGGATTTAATATGGAGACTGGCAAACCTTATAAAACAAAAACTCAACAATTTTTTCATAAAATTCGTGTTGAACCTGACAATAGCTTAAGTGTAAATGGGTTTAATAGAAGGCTTCAGATGAACAGATCCGAACATCCGACAATGGTTTTGTTGCATGGGAACACTTAGACAAAGACAAGTTAGACTATGATCTTAACCTTGCCGTAAAAATGGATTTTGTCATATATCATAATTACATGCAAATAAAACAAGCATGGAAAGGTTTGGTCGTAGAACAATGCGAACTTGACCGAACTCAAAAACAAATGATACTAATGCAGGCTATCCAAAACAATCGTTTAGCTGGATATATGTTAACCGGCAACCGCTCGATGTTCTTAGACACAGATGGTAGCATAGGTTGGCTGTACCACTGTCCAAAACGAAACTCACCACTTCAGGTTCTTGAACAATGTTATGATAGGATTCCTATTCATTATGATGGTAGGACAATGTTCGTCGACCCAATTACTCGACAAACCTACCCTTTTGCAAACGAAGTAGATTGTGTTGGAGGCTACAAAAATGCCTACCAATTAGATATTGATAATGAAAATTCATGGTACCATTTGATGCCAGCACCTGTTCCTTTACGACCGCCAAAAATATTCTCTTCAAGAGTTATTAGTTCTATTCCAAAATTTACCGGTTACGAATCACAACGTGTCGGAATTTACACACCAAATCAACTTAAATCGTTTTGTGACAATATCTTGCAATCGGAAGCTTCAAAATCTGTTATGACAAAAATTTCAAGAGAAGTTCTAGAAGGAAGAAGCATAGACTATTCTCAAAAAGATATCTCTGCGTCAGCAATGGGAATTAACAGACAAATTTATCTAGATTCTCTTCTTTCACCTACATTTTTTACAGATCAATTCAAAGGCACCTTTGGAATCATCACTTTTTATCTGGAAAAAATTGGAGCTTATTTTGCTTGTTTCTTGTGCATAAAATTCTTAACTGATGTAATCGTAACAATCATAAGAGCGTTCGAAATCCACAAAATATCCAACAAAACAATGGGTTTTTTGGAAAATTCTATTAGGAGCAACATATAATCTTTGTATCTTATCGTTCTTTACACCGGTATTCTCTAACGAAACCAAACCGTCGGCCCTACAGAACAACAATCAATTTTTACCGCTTAGTAATTATCAACCTTACAGCACAGTAGAAAAAACTTACAAATGCGTTGAGGATCAACCAAGAGAAAATAAAATTGATGAGCATTGTCATACAGAAAATAATAAAGCAGAATACCGAAGTCTGGAGTCGCATCAACCACAACCACAAAATGATGCAACCATTCGAAGTGTGGTGGCACCTCCTTAAAGCTGTGACTAAAAATCATCTTTTTTATAAAAAAATAATTTGTCTCAAAAAAAATGAAAATTTATTGTATTAGACTCTGTAAGTTAGTTAGGATCTTGTTTAGATACACCTCAAGGATGCTATTTTATGCAGCCCAAATTCATAAAACAGCCTAACGCTTTATTCATTCGATTTGGACAATACACAGGAGAAATATTATCATCAAGTATTTCCGCCTTGAAAACTACTGTAACTATTAGAGTTGCATCTTTCTACTTCAGTGACATCATTGATCTGGATGTACCACATTCAAATTTTCAATACTTCTCATTGTTAGGAGCCCTGATTGATTACACAATTACTTTTGTAAACATTGGAATCGAATACGAAATTGTTTCAAAGCACCTGAAGAAAAATATTACTAGATTTTGAATTCTCTTGTAAGCTCAACATTGAGAGACATGTATGAATTTCTTTCTTTCTTTTTATTTCTTATAATCCAGTTTCAACTATGTAATCCCAACTATGTTTATCTAGCTATTGCCTGCAGTCTCCCCCTACTCCGATTTTACTACAGTGAATCCGATTGATATATTATCTATAAATATCAATCGTTGTCAATAATCCTGTTTTTAGAAATAATTGACACTCCTTTTTATCCTTTTTTAAAAAATTATTTTAATACCTATTTTGAAATGAAGAACACTAAGTTAATTAACAACTAAAACGCTTCCATTGATGTACTTTTTGTTTCAAGATAGACTTGTTACAATTTATCAAATAAAGAAAACCTTTGAAGAACAACACGGAGACATTTTCCCTCAAATTGTTATAAATTTTGAGTTTTGGGACACTTGGGAAAACGATACTGTGATTTTAACCCCTCATTCGTTGTATTGGAATTATTTCGTGTATTTAGCACAATTTGGCCCTAATAGTTTGCCAAATGAGCTAGATCAGCAACATGATTCATTTAACTAATAGAAACTTACAAATCAGAATCGGAAACCAAAATTTTGAGCTATTAGCCTTATACTATGTTTCCGCTATAAGTATGATGACTTTCGCAAAAAAACCCATGACCAATATTTACAGACTTTTAACTATTTTCATTACTCATCCTCAGTTCGCCGAAATCATTATTTTTCTAGCATTCAAAGAGAACTCGGTATTTCAAGTACAACATCCAATCTACATTGCTTAGGTATCATTCTAAACTATGATATTTACAGTTAACAATAAATTTGTAGAGTTACAAAAAATTCAACGATCGTTTGATGCATACCCAACTCCTGTACCTACTATGCTAGTAACGCTCAAAGAAATCCAAAGTGAAAAAATTTGTTTAATAAGTATTAATCCTCTCTCAGTTCATTGGAAATTCTTCCTATTTATTCTAGAAAATCCAAATTGTGTACCTCACAATATTCATTTTGATATGCAAAAAAATGATTCTTGCCAAAACGATTCAATCCTTAAAGAGTTGGAAACTATTAACAATGAAAAGCAGCAATGATATTCTCATACCAAAACTGCCTTATACAAATACAATTTTTTGAAAAATCATTTGTCACGACAAAAAGCAACAGAGTAATCCCACAACTAATACTCCATTTTGAATATTTAAACACTTGGACTGATGGAACCATTACCTTAACACCATCTTCCCCCTATTGGACATTCTTTATAAATATATCCCAAGCTTTAAATGGCTCTAAAATCCCTTTTAATTTAGGTCTTCTATAATGCTGTTCCACTTTGGTGAGCGCCTAGTCAAAGTAGAATCCCTCGAGAGATCTTTCATTGAAACTTCCACAGCAGAGATTAAACCCTGTATAATTATACACTATACAGACTACGAGCGTGGATGTGAGGGTTCTACTCGAGTCACCATGGGAATGATGCACTGGGAATTCTTTCTTGCACTCATTGATATCGAAGAGCATTTCCCAGTCAACTTGGGCGCTCTTCAGTAAAGTAATTTGTTTCACATAACTTTCTCTCCCCAAAAAAAAATATTTTTTTCCCTGCTCATTATTTCTTTTTTTTCTCTAATCAATTTTTCCCTTTTCCCTCAATTCTTTCCAAATTGTTAAAAATAAAATGATTATGTTCCTTGGTAAGGAAAAAGTTAAAATTGTTAAAGCAGAAAGATGGTTTACTATCTGTTTTATACAATATAAAGCATGTATCAAAATAACTTATATGTTCCTAAGCACAGGTACCATTAATCATTATTACATCTATCCAAACGAGAAACACTGGAATTTCTTTTTTGCTATTGCAGATCTAAATGTAACTATCCCCAACGAACTTGAACACCATGGATTAGAAGTCGCATACCCAGATCTCTCTGATTTATCCATATAATGTGAAACGTCTTGAAAATATTATCTCAGCAACCACAAAATGATTCAACCCCAAAAATCGAATGTCCTATTTGTTATCTCCCTTGTCGTCAATTTAAGAAATTGCACAAAAATCCAAACGGTCAACCCCCCCCCCCATTTTGCTTGCATTCCCTGTAGAAATGAATTATTTAAATATTGGAACCAACCTAAATGCCCCATTTGTGTAGCTCCCATTTATACAATCAGTCATCGCCATTATTTCCAGTGTGATTCTTGTCAAGAAATCAAAAAGTTATCCACTTGCCACAGCCACTTCAAAAGCCTACACCCAAAAAAAATCAATTTGTTTGCAGTGTATGACTTTCACAACTACTAAATGCCTTTTATGCAAACAAACAATTGACCCAAACAACCCGTGGTAAAATCCTCAATTCAAAACTACGTTCACAAACTATCCAAAATGTTTACCCCCACATTACTTGATTTTTTATTAATGGCCCTTATGATTATTGCAGCAGCCTTCTCTTTCGTTTTAACAGTTTTCCTCGTAGTTGTAAGTATTCCTTTCAACTTTTTGATGTTCATAATTATATTAGTAATAGACCAAACAAGAAAATCCCAAAATAATGGACAACCAAATCCTTCAACCGTGCCAGTCCCATAATTCCTTCCAATAACAATCTTTCAAAAATGAATACAATTGACAAAGAAACCAATACTAAAGAATCCAAACCGGTCTCATTAATTTGTTTATGCTGCAGACGTGAAACAATTGTTTTCAAGAAATTACACGAGAACCCCCTTAACGAACTAACCCACGTAATGTGTCTGCTCTGTTACCAATATGTTATAAAAGATATGGGCTATGAGTTTTGTCCTAAATGCTCTAAATTTAATGTTATCTTTTCAATCTTTAACTGGTTTCAATGTGATATTTGCAAACAAACAAGATTTCAATATTCTGTTGCAAAAACGTTTCATCACAGTGATCATGAGCCCGTCAACTTTTGTAAATTTTGCGTAGAAGATTATAAATTATGCCCTCGTTGCGAAAAAACAATCAAATAATCTAAAATGCGTCCAAGAACATCCAAAATTTTACTTCTTTCCCTAGTTTTATTTTTAATCCTACGATATCCCTAATTCAACTCAGTTTTTACCAGGAGCAAGTCACCTCCTTCACCCTAGTTCTACACTACTCATTGAATTGACAAAATGCAACCCATAACATTGTTTATTCTTCTATTTGTTCTCTTATGCGCATTGGCAATATCTCTTTTTATTAATCACTACCTCCTTTCCACAATTCGCCAAATTTTCTCCAGATACTGAAAATGACCAATTTCGACCTATCCACAAAAATATTTATCCTAATCCTAATTACCTTGCATGCCATATCGTTCCTCATTAATCTCATCCTACTGCAGTTTCTCAAAGGTTTTCCTGTTTCTATCTAAGGAAAAGAAGAGAACAGTCACTCGATGGGTCTTTCACAATCCCTATTCGACGGTTTCCGTTGGTTCTACCCCCATAAGGACACTATCTGCCCCATATGTTCACGGAAAACCGTTATTGTAGAAAAACTACATAAGCAATTTCCCAGAGAAAATCCTCACTATGTATGTATTCCTTGCAGAGAGGCACTTTTTAAAAGATACCCAAACCCTAAATGTCCCATCTGTCTTCGACCTTGTCTTCCCGTCCTGATCACATCCTACTTTCATTGCAATTTATGCAAAAAAATGAAAACAGAATTAGGAGTAAAAAAACACCCACATTTCTCCAACATGACAAACATCGATTCTGTCGGGTGTGCATAAATAAGCTGACAAAATATCCCAGTTGCAAAAAGATTTTTTTAGACGACGTTGTCTAATAAACCAAAAACAACTCAAGAACAAACGATCTTTTTTTTCTCTTTTAACTTTTCCTCGGGAAGGGGTTACCTCAGCTTTCTCCAGCCTGCCCCCTGGCTTTTGAACCTAAATAATTCAGAACACTAACACGATAACTGAAAATTCCAAAAATGACCCGAAAAATTTCTTTCTTTCAACTCAGCAAGGTTGTCTCCCAGCTGCACGGGTCGTTGCAGCCGTGTTAGTGGGACGCACACCCCAAGACTCACACCTCCGGGCAGCGGAGAAAGACGTACTTGTGCCAGGGCTGCCCGCCTGGCATAAGTATAATTTTTTTTTTATTATTGCCCCCCTTCCTTTATTAAAGTTAACTTTGCATTTAGCAAAACAAAAACTTTTCTACCAAACTTTAATAACAAATGCATTTAGCATTATACTTTTTAAGTAAAGCAGTTAGCAACAAAACCTTACAAAAACATTTTTACAATAGAATACTTTTTATATTAGCAATACAATTGCAAACTAGAAAAGAAGCCATAATGTGTGATATTGATGACACAGGCTAACCAAAATCAAAATATTTTAGATCATCCACAAGGAAACACTCACAATGACTACCAGACCCACACTCGCAAGCGTAGTAATCCCCAGTCAACATCAACAAGTGACAACACAACAAGAACAAACACAAACACATTCTCCTCAGCCTCCTATTTTCTCAAAGCCTCCATTTAAACCTCAGAACACACTACAAGTTACTACAACTATTGCATCTCCATCAACTTCCAGTCAATATGATCCCGAAAACAACTGGCAAGTTAGCAGAAAGAGACAATTCCCAACCCAACAAATTAGCAATCACAAAAACAAAATTATTAAGATGAACAACATTGAAGATCTCGTTCCCAACGCTATCAGGAAAATACCCTCAGAATGTTTAAAACTGCAGAAACCGCGAGAGGAGAACATGAATAAAGAAAACCCGAGATACGTTAACACCCTCCTTTATTTCCTGAAACCAAACTACAACAAATTTGAGGTTGCTAATAAAATAAACATCATCCAGTAAAATGGACATCAACAGATACTAGTCAACAGCGAAAAACTTCCAGTTCTGAAAACCTTCTCGCTTCCCGCAGAAAACAGCAAATGGAGAATCAAAAATCGCGACCCTAAGAAGGGCACTTATACCCTTAGGAATAACATGCTCGACGCATATATTGAAGTCCCCTACGATGCCATTTCCGCTTTTCCTGTCGAGATGCCAGAACTATCAAATATCAACACCAATAGTTTAATAGAGGAAAACACCACATTCAGGCAGGAACTATTTCAAAAGGAAACAGAGTTGCAAGAATTGCAACTGAAATTTGAACAACTGAAAATGGAATCACAGAAACCACCTGGGGAGAAGCAACTACCTAACGACTATTGGCGGCGCCAATATGTCGTTGCCCATCAACTCCAAAAAACCAGCGAATCGAATGCACAAACTATGTTAAAAAGGAAAGAAAATAACATAATTAAAGAAGGAAAACGAAGAACAAAAAACCAAAATTTCCGAGCTCAAAAGGAGGGTTAAAAAACACAAAAAGCGACAGTCAATGGATAAGGACGAACCAACTGAGGACGATATACAAGAGGTTCTTTTGATCGAAGACGATGGTAACAGTCCGATGCCAAGCCCAGTCATTTTGCCTCCAGAATTTTTCAACTAATATAACACAACATTATCGCCCTTTGCGATTAATTTTGTAGCATACCATTATCGCCCTTTGCGATTAATTTTATAAACTGTCTGAACTTGTAGTAACTCATTCATATGTCCCAAGCGCAATAAAATCATATACGATGCAGTATATTTCTTTCTTTTAATCATTTTCTTTTCTATCTTAAAATCGGGGTGAGCTGTAGTATTACGAGAGCCGTTACAAATGAACGAATAATTAATCCCGCATTAGAGCGAACGTATTTAGGCGCTAATTAACCATTCTTTCGCCGCGCGCCAAACAATCTAACGCTTATTAAGACTACCAGTACACAAGTATTTAAACAACTCAGTTCGACTTATTTAAATAACACAACTTTGTTTAACTAACACAGACTTATTTAACTAACTCGACTTATTTAACTATCACAGGCCTGGATCTCCTCGCTTATATCCAGGACAGAAAATGTACGTTGTTGAACGTAGGCGGCCTGTAAAACCACAGTTTCTTTTGATTTAAATTACTTCTGCTTTTTACAGTTGCAATGCAGATCTTTCCCCCCAAGTTCAATAAAGATGAAGCAGATTGCTTCAGGGGAAAACACAATAAAGTCTCATAAAAAGCCCCCAAGAAAACCAATTGTTGCGGTTTTAGAAGAGGGGAAAAGCAGAAAACAGGCGCCTACGAAATCAATAATTGATGCTCTCAGCTTTTTAGATTTTTATTATTTTTTGGTGTTTCAATAATTTTTCCGTGAGATAAAAAAGAGTTAATTCTCTTGCCTTCTCGGCCAATAGGAAAATTAGGAAGCACCTCACTATGAACGTGAGTTTGTGATTCGCTCCTTATCGGCCCAAACGGAGCTGAGAGGAATTAATTGTTTCTCTCAGCGAAGTGGGACGGAATAAAATTAGAGAGACAAATAAGTGTAAGCTTGTTTATTTAAACTATCTATTTAATTAATTGAACTTTTCAGCCCCCCAACAATTTTAAATTGAGACTTATAGCACAGACAGGTCTTAGGCATACATCTTTGCCTTCGATTTGTTATATCTTTTGACTGGCATACATAAAGAGATCCCGTATTGTGTGATCTGTAGCAGCCCAGCCAAATTTGATAACTGATAAGTTTAAAACTAATAAAATGTCAAATTTGCTGCTTGGTTGCCTCAATCCAAAATTGACAACTTTACTTTTCCTACATACCCTGTTTAATAGCCTAACTATATCAAGATTTGAGCATGGACATTATGACAATTAATTCCAATTTTTCTGCTGTAACTCAACCGTATTTGTCGGTAATTGTGTTTCAAAACCATTATATTTCATCAGCTGAACTATTCTTTTAGTTTAGTCAACTGATGGGCTGATTAAGCAATTATTGTAACTTAAAATTTCACATTTGTCATGAAGCAACGTATTCTAATTAGCAAAAGAACTAGTCTTGACATTTGTTCTAAGCAATAAATGAACGGTGCAGTCAAGCCCGACAGAGAACGCCCTCTCACTTTATTTTAAAAAAAGATTATTGGTGGGCTGGCTATTCAGAGGCGTGTCATATAGTGTTCAATTAGAATTCTAAATTTTACAGTGCTTATGGTATTTACAGAAAAACACTTAACCATCTCACGCAAACCAATTTTTGGAAGTTACACAGTTAATTTTTTGAAGCATTACTACAGCTTGAAAAGATGACAGTCCTCTACAAGAGTCGCTAAGTTTCTTTGAGTAGAAGTTAACTTCTACCCAAAAGATTAAATTTCCAAAAACTTTATATTGTACAGAGTTACATACAAAAAATTCACCTAAGACTTAGCGAAAATATTATTTTATTTTTTTAGATTTCTCCGATTCCCATTTCTAACCAAATTTTTGCTTTCAAACCAGAGAGTCATATCAAGTTTTATTGAAACAATTTCAGCACAGAATTTACTTTCAGAACACTCAAAAGACTCTTGTGCAAAAAAGCACATGTTGGCCAAAATAGATTCTGGTTCAAACTTTGGCTACGACTGTCGACTCAGTATATCCTAGCTTAAATTTAGCGAAATCTAAATTTTTGTTCTGATTTTACAATGAAAAGTCTAAAAATTGACATGAACATAGTACTGTTCAGCGTAAAATTACAGAATTGGAATAATATGATTCAGTAATGGTTTACTATGGGACGTTTGCCCGGGTAGGTCTGAGCAACAAACCAACGGTGCAGTTAGGCCGCAGAGAGAACGTCCTCCGATTATTTTATTTTAAAAAAGGATTATTGGCGGGCTATTCAGAGGCATCTCTCAATTCATATAGTGTTCTATTAGATTTATAAACAGTACAGTAATTGTAGTTTTTTATAGATAAACTCTTAATATTCATATCAATATTCTCACGCAAATCAATCTTTTGAAGTTTCACAGTTAATTTTTTGAAGCTTTACTACAGTTTGAAAAGATAACAGTCCTCTACAAGAGTCGCTGATCAAGGTTGACCTAAGCAAGTCAACTTCTGCCCAAATGAGTAATTTTTTTCAACAAATTTTTGTGCGGAGTTACTTACAAAGAATTCAGATGCTCTTAATTTTTCGGGAAACTGCTAATATAAGACTTAGCGAAAGTTGTATTTTACTTTTAGATTTCTCCATTTCCCGGCTTTAACCAGTTTTTTGTTTTCAAAACAGAGAGTCAAATCAAGTTTCATTGAAACAATTTAAGCACAGATCAAAATTTACTTTTTATTTACAAATCAGAACACTCAAAAGACTCTTGTGCGAAAAAGCAAAAGCTGGCCGAAATAGATTCTTTCGGTTCAAATTTTGAGTCACTGAAAACTTTTTCGAACCCATCTGTTGGCTCAAAGGTCCAGAAAATACTAACTCAGGACTAATTTGGATATGTACCAGGTGTGATGTGCCTCATCTTTATTTAAAAAAGGACTCAAAATTTCGAACAATTCTGTAATGTCTTGACTGTCAAGCTTCCTTCTATGGAAAATTTTGAGAGATTCCCATTCAAAGACTTTATTTTTTTCCAAGGCAATCGCTGTCAGAATTTAAAGGATATGAAAATCTTCGTGTTAAAATGTTAAAATAGCATCAAATACGACAGTTGGAACTTGTTCAACCGGAAAGAGATTTTGGAGGTTTGAAAACTTTTTTTTACATATGATAAAGCAGCACGATACATTTCAGTTTTGATTTTTGAAAAATTAGAAAATATTATTTTTTAATTACTTTTGACTGATAAAATATGATCCCTATGTAGTCGATTTAAACTTACTAGTTCAGAAAAAAATGAATTTTAATAATGCTATTCGCCTAACTACAAAACTTGAAGCTGTTTTAGAGTGACGCTTATAAACTAATGTACACACGCTTTGTTAAAAAATAAATCCTTTTTGAATGTTCTGTTCACAGAATGGGTTCTTAATTAATACGTACCCTAATGTCACTCCCCGAAGGCTATTCTGAAAGACAGAATTCTTTTCAAACCTCAGAATTAGCAGACCTAACTTGTCATTATTGGAACAAAAAAGACGCGGCTTGCACTCTCGATGTCTGAAATAGACAAAATGAAAACCTTTTTCAATTATTCCTGCTTTTCGCTATCTTTCCATTTATATCTACAAGGCTGAATATGGTAGAATAGGGCGTGTAAGGGTTATCCCAGCGTGAAGGGGTGTATCTAGGTTTGATAAAAATGAAAATTAGGGAAAAATTTCCATCTAATCGAGTCTTTTGTTGTATCGTAAGAGGTCATACGGCGATTCTTTTGTAGTCCGCCCCCTCATTGGATCACACTTTTGCTTTTGGGTTAAATTGAGATTACAAAGGCTTCCGTAGGGCTAAGAGTGCTTATGTGTTGAGGGAATTTAGACTGCTACTGCTGCTGTTTTCTAAGTTATTATGGTAATTTGATTCGGATTGTCTGCTCAGTTCACGATTTCACCACCGTCTTCATTTCAAGTGCGTCAAAGCATGCTGACGTCAGTGTCTTCAGAATTATGTAGAGAGCTACTTTTGGACGGTTGTTGAGAAAAATATTCCCGATTTTAATATAAACAACAATAATTGATATGTAAAGGTTTTGACTGTTAACAATACACTTCAAATATCTCATCTGTGCTAGTCGTAACCCGAGAAAAAAGAAGCTTAAAAGAAGAGAGCTAGCTAATCCCATAGCATATGCCAGAGTCAGCTACGGTATCGGCAACATTCAGCCATGTGGAAAAAACGTTAATTTGCAACCTAATTTTTAAAATTCTTTATTGGAGAATTTGCTCAGAAATGCTAATTTGCGTAAAATGTTGGCTTTCTACCAACGTATTATAAGAAGCTAATGAAGCCACAGTTGGAAATTTCTATTAGACTTTTAAAGTTTTAAGTTACTTGTATGGCTACTAAGAATTCATTCAAAATCATATATGACCTAATATGACTACAAAGAAACTATTTTCTCGAAATGTTCCAGAGTTGATTAAATTTTCCAGTGTATTTAAACTGGGGTATAGCGATTTATGCACTTTGGGTAAGTTTTATAATAAGTTTGATTATTGTTGTGATCTTTTCTGACTACTATAAAATCATACAACTTATATATGACTTAGTATGATTACTAAGAATCTTATATGATTTACCATGAAATCAAAATGTTTAACGATAGGTGGGGTAAAGAAACTACTTACATACGGCAAACAAGTATAGAATACAAACCATTGAGCATGGCGGATTGTGAGCAAAGACCAGGAAAATTTTCAACACATTAAAAAAGTGATTTTTTTGTATATGCGCGACCTAATTCTGCAAAAGTTTTACGCAGTAATTTTTCCTTAACTTTTGATTTTCCAAATTTTTGGCAATTGTTGTTAACAGTAGATACATGACTACTTTGATTTCTCACTCAAAGTGGTTCACGAACTGATCTTCATCTACTCCTTCAATTTTATTTCTTCAACATTTATTTGTAGTTAAGAAAATTCAATTGTCCTGCAGTTTCCCTCAGTTCTTTTTCTAAACTAAAGAATGAAAATTTTTGTTTTGATCTTTTTTGAACCTATTTCAATTGGTGCCATGGGGGAAGCATTTATTTTTTTGAGTTAGACAGCAAATTAAAACTGCTGAGGCGACAGTTTACTACGACTTTTAGCAATTATTCTCTCTGATATTGAACGTTTTAAGAAGTAAGAGTGTTATAAATGTTAAGGCAATTACGATAAGACTATTTAAAACAGATGATTTAAAAACAGAGGATTTCTCATTTGGAAAAAATTAAGTGACATACAAAAAACGAATCGACTACTAATTAATATTCAATACTGTAATCCTTTAATTCTTGTACTTAAAGAGCTTCAGTAAATTTTTCATTTTCTGTGTTTATATTGTAATACTTTTCTCAAAGTGGTGAAATTCAAAAGTTACGTGAAATAGAATTTTATATGCTTATTCATGTTTTGCTTTATAGGTTCTGCCTTTGAGCATAATGACCTCA
>NW_027450090.1:0-20854 GCF_964194025.1 Convolutriloba macropyga | reverse complement strand
ATATATATATATATATATTTTAATTAAATGAATTTTGCTAGTTTTTGAAGCTGTGCAGATTAGTGTGTAAAAATTAACATCAATATTGTTAGTTGAAAAGCGAGCCAAAATTTGGTCAGAGAAAGAAAACGCGCATGAATTTAATAGGTAGTTTTGATGTGATCTGTCTTTTTCTAGCCACGTTTGATCAAGTTTTATTTAATAATCAGATATTAGATAATACGTTAGTTCCGGGTCACAAGCAGCAACTGTGACTCGCACCGTCGTGCGTTGAGCTATTTTTAATATAAAGCTGAAAAGGATAACTAATATAGCGAGGTAAGCACATGTATTTATTTGGGCATCATCATCATCATCATCATCATCATCTGCAGCTCAGACAGGAAGGCTATCTTGTAAGATTATACAAGATTTTGAAAATAAACCTTGCAAGACGATGCATCCAAACTGAAAAATTCTGCTAAGATTATGTAAGATCTTAATTGCAAGATAAAACTGTTTTTAATCAACTGTTGTTGTCATAGAGTGGAAACAAAGTCAGTTCCTGTGAGCATCTACTATCTCTGGAATAAGACTCTGTCCCGTTATGTGGAGTGCCTTGGCAATGTGAGACCATTTGGATTCCCTCATCTTGTCTGGATCACTTTTGCTCTTCCCGTCTGCATTATCCGCTGTGAGGTAATTAGGCTTGTTTCGAAGTTTTCAATCAGAAGGAATTGACTAAATACTTTTTAAGAAACGAATTCAGAAACCCTGTGGCTTGTTCGCAGTGATAATTTTTTTTAAGTTACAAGTTCTTTGTAAACTTCTACTTAGAAACATTTTTTGAGCATCTATAAAAAATCATTATTAAATTTTGGATTTTGTCCCACTAAAAAGGATGCGATAATTGTTGAAGATTGGTATGAAAACTGTGCATTTTCTGCGTTTTTTTCCAAAATATGTAAAATCTACAGCAAGTTTCGTTGACAGATAGTTTTTGTAGCAACAGATACTTATTAGTTGATGAGAATCACTTACAATTTTCTTCTGTTTTAGAAATTATATACATCAAGTCTAATAGTCACTGATTTCGTTCAAATTTTTTGTTTCCTGCTATTTTTTGCGTTTCAGAAAAATTTTTAAAACTGTTTTTTACGTCCCTTCTCGGATTGCGATTTTAAAAAAAAAGAACTTTGATTAATTGACAGACAATTTTTCTTGAAATTATTGGATTAATCTTGTGGTCACTTTTTTAAATTTGCCCTTTTTGTTTTTAGTATGTTTTTGTGGTGTGCTTTGTAGTCAACAATTTAGCACAGAGAAGGTCCTAAGACAATCTTGTATGAAACGGTGAGAACAAACTTGTATCAAAACCTCTATACAAACTTTAAAAAGAAATGTAAATGGAGTTTAATTTATTCCTCTCAGATTATTTTGCTTTTTTCTCGATTCTTAGGTTAATGGAGGTTAATTCACTTTTAGTTTAATTTCTTTCAGGTTGATCTTTAATCTAAACTAATTTCAAAAGGTATTATCAGAAAATTTGAGTTTGAGTTGCAACTTGTGGAGACATACCAGAAAAACTTGTTTCAGAACTATACTTTTTTTGTTTTGAATATTTTTCGCCGTAATAAATTAAAGATTTACTGGTAGAATCAATTGACTGCTAGCATCAAATTCAGCTCCTGCTTTGACTCGAATCAAGAGCCTTTGTCCCATTGTCTAGTTTTCTTTTGATATCTGTTCACATATTTTCAAGTTCTTTGAGGTCAAACTGAAGTAATCATTTTGGTCACTACGAAACAAAAAGATTAGCAAAAAGCGCATTTTCTGCACCGTAAAACCTTTCAATTCTAATTTCAAATTAGAGTCCAAAAGCCGTGTTTGAACAATAGTCATTTGCAAGTAGTTTTTGTTCTCTTGCAACAATTTGATTGATTTTACTGATTTAGTTAGAAGATTTTCCTTCTCCATTATTCAGTCCATTTACTCCATTCATTCAAGCCTAGTTTTTTGTTTAGCCAATGGCCAATTTTGAAATTGTACATCAGAAGATGAGCAGTTGTTTTTTCAATCATATTACCCTTCGATCACGCTTTTTAATTTACACAAAATATAAGTTAGATTTCAGGCTTACCAAGCTCACTGCTCAACTGAATGGCAATTAAATCTGCTAACTCAACAATTAACGCAATTCGGAGAAAACAGTCAATGTGAGAGGAGCCAAACGAGAAGAAACTGGATATTTGGATAAAGACTAGTAATTAGTTCAACATGCATTAGGTTATTAAACTTCCTTAACTCCATTACTGGCCAACATTAGTATCAAGATTAAAAACTTTCGGTTATGAAAATATAAGCCATAAATTGTGAATGTAACTAAAACTGCAAATCATATTTGGACACTTTTTGAAACCTGGAAAAATTCTCTTGAATTCTATCAATTCTTTTTAACCTTTTTGTTCCAATATCTGTGTGCGTCCAAGGGGTAACAGGGGCATTTTACCGGCAACCTGACGGTTTTATACATATTTGAAGTTCTAAGAAGTTGAAAAGTTTTAGTTTCATTATGTTTTTCACTGCCGTTCTGTCATTTGCCATACAAAAAAAAAAGAACTCTGATATTTTGATAGGCAAGATTTTTTTTGAATATTGATGTATTTTTGTAGTTTTTCTTCAATTTTGTCACTTTTTTGAGGTTGTGTTGTTTTAATTGTGCTTTGTGATGTGATTGTAGTCGAAAATTTATCACAAAGGGTGTTCAAAGTTATTTGGGAACAATAGTTTGGATGTCAGAATTTAAAACCGAACTGAAAAAAGAAAAGTGATGAGAGTTTTTCCTCTCGATTTCTTCCTTCTTTCTCGTTAGTTAAATGAGGTTTATTCAAATTTAAATATGTTTGTTTAGGGGTTATAATTAGACTAGTTTCGATAAAAATAACTGGAAGAATATAGTTGGAGTAGCAATTTATAGATGTTCATCAGAAAAAAATGTTTCAAAATTTCACTAATCTATTTGATTTAAAGTGTTTTTCCGCTTCATAAATTAAATGTTAAACCTAAGTCCTTTTTTGAGTCACATCCAGTACATTGGGCTTATTTTTAAAGTCTGTTCACAGATTTGCATATGTTTTGACGTCAAATTGAGGTAATGGTTTTGTTCACTCCAAAACGGTAAGAGAAGCAACAAGGTTATGATTGTCTGCAGCACAAATATTTGAACTATTACTTTGATTTTGAGTGAGAAAACGGTTTTTGCACATAAATTGCTTTCTCTCTAGTGGTTTTTTGTTCAATTGGGACAATTTGACTTTGATTTTACGATTTTCTTGATCTGGTGGTTGTTTTTTCTTTCCAAACGACATTACATTCCAGTTACTCCCTTCATTCAAAATCTGGTTTTTTATTCGTTCAGCGAGTGTTTTTTGGATTGTGTTTCGGGACCTATCCTGTTGTTATATTTTTTATTCAATTTACCTTTTGACAACGTTTTCGTTTTACCCAACTTTCATGTTTGATTTTTAATGACCTCACTCACTGTTCAACTCAAAAGATTTTTAAATTACTCCCTCAATAACAGAAACAGTGTAAGTCAAAATTAGAGGAGTTTTGAAAAATTGTACAATTCTAGTATAATACTGGTGTGGTAATAAAGGGACAAAATAATTGAACCTTCAAAAAATTTCTTGAAGTTTCTATTTATCTTAATTAAAATGCTGCTCCCGATTATTTTCTATGCCTTCAGTTTATCTTTCGAACAAAACTATAGCAGCATTCCGAGCACTAAAAGTATTGAACACCAGCTCATTCAAGAACAAACGCTTTCAAGGGCAATGAAACGGTGAAAGCATTTCACGTATAAACAAAATAAAAAAGAATGACAAGTAAACTTATTTGCCACATTCCGATTAAAGCATGATCGAATTTTTGCGATTCGCCAACACAATTACTTAACTTCTAACTTTAGCACCTTAATATCATTTTGGAGTTGCAAATCAAACTCAAAGTCGAACTACTCCACTTATCACAAAATCAGTCTTAACACGAATGACCAAAGAGCGAAATTTTATATATGAGCGATTCATTTGCGTTGTTGCTATAAAATGTTCGACAAAAGTTCTACATAAATACCAGTTTTTGCGTGAAATCAAAAATCCCAAGAAACAAGAACGATATTATACAACCTTTTACATATTGTCGACAGTGTTATCTGCAACCAATCAAAGATGATAAGTTGACTTGTAGATCACTTGACTAGCTGTATAAATAACTACCCAAAAATCAGACTAGCCTGAAAATATACTAAAAAATCAGGCAAAACAGACAAATTTGGCCATATTAGATTGACGTTAAGGTAAATAGAGCAATAGTGATCTCCAGTATTTTTTTAAAAAATCCGTTTTGAAAAAATTGTAAAGTGTTTTCAACTTAAATGAAGTTTGGATTACGACGCTTGCAGATAAGGTAAAAAGTGACAAAAACTTCAGGTTTACTGATATTACATCTCATAGTGAAAATTTGATTTTTTTCAATGGTTGGGTAAAAGAACACAAGTCATTCTCTTTTATTGCATATACCTGAATTTTCTAAGAATAAGCTCTGCTACTCGTTTTCAATTTCAGCTCTTTGTTTGCGTATAATTTTGATTTCATAGACTACATAACCATATGATTTATGTACAGGGAATAGAGATTGAAGGTATACATGAGTTGAAGAGTTTATCACTTGGAATTTGGATGCCTTTGACAAACTTGCCACAGCAAATTCTTCGAAAAAGAGCAATCATTTTGAAAATAATAAAATCTACCAAACAATTTTGCAGAAGAGCTGTTGTGTTAATTGATTTTTTTGGAGTTGAAAATTTGGCTTCTTTGCTCGAACTCATATCATAGGAAGAACAAATGGCCTGCATTCCTTGCAGCAAGTTTTCTTCGAATATTTTCCTTAAAAATGTATCCAAATTTATTACTAATATCTTTGAAAAGTTAAAGGTTGATTAAGGGTGCTCATCTTTCGTTGGAAACGAACGACTGACTTCTTTAATTTTTTCTGCTTTGTCAATCCACATAATGCTTCTGGTGATGACAGTTCTCGGAATCGGTTTTCTAAACAACTAATGTTATTATTTGTTCTTACATTTGCTCAAATGAGTCGGTCTCGAAAATATAAGTTTGCTAAAAAAATTTCAAAATCAAGATGAAAAAAACACCAATTAATTCTTTAAATCGGGAATTTTTTGCGGAGTTTGGATGCAAATCCATAAACGTTGGAAATAAAATTGAATTAAATTGGGTGAAAAGATATTGAAACATTTAATACATCTTTTCTCCGGGTATTTCATATACAGCTATATTTTTATGGTACCTTAAGATTTTTCTTCTTCTGAATAGACCTTGAGTGAAATACAATCTAGATACACGTCTCTGATTTTTTTGGATTTGAACTAATTTACATTTGTACCAGGCATCTATTTGCTATTTTTTTCTATTCCAGCGTACACCTTTCTATCGAGAAGAAATTACAATAATTTTGGAAACTTATCAACTGTTCATGGTCTCTTAAATGTGAAATACAGACTGATGAAGTGTTGTTAATGTCATATATGAAATCAAATATTTAAAACTTTAAAACTTTGTTGCTATATTGCACCCAAAAATGCCTTTTCTCTGCAAACTGCTGAAACGAAATACTTGCCACAAATGATAATATTTGTATTATAGTCTACCAAATGAACTAATATTACGCAATCTATGCTGTCATGTTTGAATGTGGTAATTAAAAAAAAAGAACACTGCTGAATTCATCCATTATTGCTGTGCAAAAACAAATAAGTAGATTGCGTAAAACAAAATGGCAGTGCAAAGTATCAATAATAATAGCAATTTCATTACTGAAAAAAAATTTTATTAATTATCTCTGCCACGCACAGAATCAGACTAGCAGTCTTGTTTGATTTCTGAAGCAATGATCCATAATTTGAAATTTCAAGGAAAAAACTCATTGACAAACTGGTTTAATACCCTGCACTTGCATTGACAAGTGATGCCACTTTCTAATTTCGTTCGAAACATTCCTTGATTCTTGTCAACAACTGAAGAAATTGAATAGACATTTCCGGTGTTGAGTTTGCGCGCAGATTTAAAATTCAAACCTGAAGTTTCACTCTTCAGGTAAGATGGTGGTGGGTAATCCACCGGAGTGTCGTCTGGAAGGACAGCAGGTTTTGGCGAAAAATTATCGGAGCTCTTTTTTCGATGATTCATGATGACTTTATTGTTTTCTAAGCTGTCGCTGCAGTTGTTTTCTGAACAAAACTGATGTGGTTTTATTATGTAAAATTGGCCTGCCCTTTTATAATTGAAAAGTAATCAAAACTTACCACTCACGGAAAGTTAAGTTTAAAGTGAAAATAGTCACGTCTGTCCTTTCAAATTTGGAGTGTGCCAGAGGCCTTTCAGATACTGTCAATAAATTCCAAAAGAGCAATAATTAATCTCTTGTGATCACGATTAGTCTGAGTTTTCTGACCACAAACTAGAAAAACTTCTGCTAGCAATGCAAGCCGACGGCCAAACCAGCCAACAATTGAAAGCCGCTCGACGAGAAAACAAAGCTGTCAATGATATAGTTACCATCATTTTTTGGAGTCTTTTGACCAGGGTTAGGACACAGACGGAAGTTACTTCTGGGCGAATCATCTGGTCTCTTGTTTGAGCGCAAATTTTGCTGATATTTGAGTTCAGGACAAAATGAAGCTTTTTCGGAAACGTTTTTGTGCACTTTTTGGCCACAGTTGAACTTGACCTTCATTTTTGTAACTCTTGTTTTTCTAATTCTTTTTTATTTTGATCAACTCAGCTATGTTATGGATAAAATTGGCACTTCAGATCAACCATTATATTAGATTTTAACGCTGTTTGAGTCTGGAATATAAAAAGTTTCGCCTTTAGAAAAAATCTCTTCTAACAGAAATCTGAGAAAAGCTAGCGGCAATATTTTATCAACTTTGAAGTCATTTCACATTTCTTTTAAATAAAAATTTCAAAAAATTGAAAAAGGGATGTTTTTTTATGGGAAATTAATGGGGAAAGGATCAACAACAATTGTTGATTGTGATTGACGTACATATCTCTCTGCAGGCATGAAATTTAAAGAAAACGTTAATGAATTCTTCTATCTTCGATTGGAATCAGCTATTTTTTCAACCATTGAAATCAATTTTTTCATTACAAAAGATTTGTGAGGTTGAACTAGCTACGTCGTCTAGCAAGTAGATTTTGACTCTGCTCCAAAGTTTTTATTAAGTCTAAATTTTTAAGAATTTTAAGCTCCTAAATCAAAAGTAGTCGAATTTGCGACTTATAATTTGGACACATCAAAGCAGTCGAAGGAGTGAATTAGGAATAGCTTGAGGTCATAAAATGTCTCTCTCATATATCAATTAACGTGCGTGAGAACACATCTGGAAAGAAAGTTTGCTTTGTCTTCGTTTTTCAGTGTTTACCTCTGTTCAGTATTTTCAATTCTGCACAGTGCACAGGTGCTGTTACTTTGGAAGAAATGGGTATTTAGACGGTTCCTCATTGTATCTATGTTGCATATATGGTATCATTTGTTTGGCACCTAATAATCTTTATGTCTTTGAAACTCATTTTGGAAACAAATTAAATATGATTTCGTTAGTTCTGCTTTTATTTATAAACCATTTTGATTTTCTGCGTTTGTAAAATTAATGGCAAATCTTGTATTTTTGAAGTTATACACTGCTTGATTTATAGTTTTCAGTTGTTTTCACTGTGTTTATTTACATTTTTCAAAATCTGATGTTCGTGTTCATTTTCTGGATACATTTGTCTTCATTTAATTTTAATTAATAACCGCATTGTTATGTGACCTTGAGGGCTTCGAAATAACTGTTTAAAAAGAATTAGTTCACACCGTCAAGGCTTCAATTTTCTTAGAAATTTGGACTCAATAGACAATAGATGATTTTGACATCTTTTTTTGAAAAGAGTAAACAGAAAAAGTATGTTTCCTTTGTGAGTTATAAATTTTCTTGTCCAAATTATTGCTGCATTTTTGATAGTTCTCGGTGTTTCCCTAATAATCCACATTTTCTTCTTTTTGAACCATCTTTTATTTAACTAATGGTTCTAATTGTTGTGACACATTTACTCTTAAAATTAAAATGATTTTTCCGGTTCTCTTCTCAATTTTTTTTAAACGATTGTCCCTATTACAGTTCTCAATTGATCTCGCATGACTACATTGGAAAAAAGATTTATCTGCTAAAGGATATCACTATGTAGTTGTGATTTATTAAACCTTCTAAGTCTTATTTTTGTAAACGTTTTACAGTTTGCCTTTTTTGCCATCACCTCACAGGGCAACCAGGTTAATGCGTTCTTAATTTTTGGATTTTCGTTCAGTTGTGCTCTTGCTATTTTTTGTTTAATTAATAAGCTCTTCAAATTTTTGTTTCTCTACGTCCTTTTGGTGCAAAAATTGGACAATTATCCACTTCGTTTTTACTTACCGCCCCAACCATTTATCAACAAATACGGAAATAAATGCCCCACCTAGGTTGTACTTCTGAAGGAAAAATTTTGTCTGGAAAAAAGAGCGCGAGCATCATGGTAAGTGTCTTCAGAGACAGTTGAAAAATTTGTACATGTTGTTGCATTTATCCTGTTTCTACTTTTTTATTCATTTTTCGTTTTTATCATGATGTAGTAATAAAACAAGACAATTTTATTTTTTTTACATCATCAACAGACATTTTCCAACTTTTTTGATCACAGCGAACTCCACAGAGTATCAATCATAATTATCGCACAAATCTTTGCCAATTATGCAGCGTGTTCATATATAAAAATGAGAAGGTGACGAGTTGATGAATCACAAAAATATAAAATACAAGAAAAAATTGGAAAAAAAATATAGTTATTATGGTTACACCTATTCTAATTCTTAATGTTGAAATAAAACTCATGATAAAAATCCGATCGAAAATTGAAAATTCAAACAATTATCCCTTCCTTTTTCAATTTAAAGCTAGAAAACATTTGTCGTTTTCTCAGCAGCGTCCTATTAACACGATGTTTTGCACTAAAACAAACTTTGACCCTCTCATCGCATATCGTAACATGATGCAATGTGTGCTTTCAAACGGGAGTCTGCGCCAATGCACAGCCATGCACACAACCATGCGGACTTTCACGTTCAATTTTGTGATTGACATATAATTTTTGCATTATTTTATAATCAATTTGCAACATTCTCTAATTTTTTTATGTATTTTTTTGTAAAATAATGCAAAAAGGCGCAAATTGTTTTTAAACTATAAAGCAAAATTATAGATCTGAAGCAGTTGAGGGCAGGAATTTGCAAACTATTGATATATTATTTTTAAATGATGAAGCATCTTCTCATAATTTTTCAATTTCTTTGCAAACATTTGTAAATTTTTTTGTTTATGAATGGGGATGAGACATTCAAAACGATGTTTAACACCTGGGTCATTACATGTAACCGTTTTCAATACACTTCCCCAGACCCTGGCCTGCAATCAAAATGAGAAACGGAGAAACTTTGGGGTTTTAATCATAAAAATTTTAGTGTTTCTTTGCATTTACTGTAAAATTACGTTCAGTTAATGGTAACCCCAGTCAGAAATACAAGCCAGCTGCCTTGCAAAAATATTCGTTTTACTTTTACGCTGACTTTTAGAACTTTACACGAAAAACTTTGTTGTGTGATATGAATTTCAATCGACTAACATTTACAGCTGAGTTTGACTAACGAAATAAATTTAAAAAAGCATGTTTTTTTATGCATGTTGTTATTTTATTGACTTAACCTCAAATTAATTATCTAAGATAGGATAACTGCCAAAACAGTTGGAGCGCCCTCTTAATTTCAGTCTCGAGGTTTTTCATGCTCGACACATTCGAGCAATGGTTGAACTTTCCTGGGCAGTCGGTCATGACGTGGCGAGCGGTTTCCTCTGCCATTTGCAAGCTCTACAGCAGCTACCAGCTTCCTCGTTGCGACCAACTGTTGCTCGCCACTCCCTTAGGTCTGGGTGGTGTCCTGATCTGAGGCTTAATATGTTTGTCTGTTCAGACCTGTCCAGGTCTCGGTCTCTCGGGTATTTCTCCTTGCCATCTTCTTTATAAACTTCGGCGGCGTTGTTGCCGGGTAAGTCGATCCATCTTAGAAACCACTTTGTCTCTGAACGTGTAGCCTCAAAAATTCTCTGCTCTTTTGTCGGGTCATTATTAGGGGCTTTGTCGGCCTGTTCCTTGCCGTGAGTCCCACAATGACTGAGGACCAAACCACTTCTATATAGGCTTCGTCTCCAAATTTCATTCTGAGGGGACCAATGCATCCCATGTATTCTTTTCAGTAATAGTTTTCCATTGCTTTTGCATGCCGAGTTTTCTTAGGCTTTGTTCAAGCGACATCGAGTCTGTTATGATTCTGTACTGCTTTTTCTCAGCCGTATCTTCTATGTAATCCAGAGCGTTCAGTTTGGCTGGAGAATTTGAACAAAAACGGCCCGCTTCTGAACATGATGTCTCATCTATGGACTCGCATAACATCCCAGCTCCTACGTTGTACGTTCCGGCTGTTGCTGATCCATCAGTGTAGTTGTTTTCTCATGGTTGGAGGCACTCGAGGAACTGTTCGGCTATTCGTTTTTGGTTTTCTAAATTATCGCTCTCCTTGGTCTAGGGAATTTTTGTTACGATTTAAATTGCCGTTTTCCACGGCGCCGTGTCGGGCGGAAAAAGTTCCGGTTTGTCGGTTCAGTGATCTCCATCCAGATTTTTCTGGAGTGGCTTATCCAGTCCATTTTCTTGGTCCGTTTTTTTGTACAGTTGCCTTACAGCATATAGTGGGTTGCTACCAATAAACCGAAGCAATTTTTCATATGCAATAACTGCCAACTGTCTGCTTCTGGACTTTACTGCTGGTAGGTCACACTCCATCAATAATGAATTCTTTGGAGTTGTTTTTTACAGGTCCTGCAGTCTTCCGGCCCTCAGCTAGTTCAGCAGTCTCCAGTTTCTCTAGACTTGATTCCGACATCCAAGGGCGCCAATCAAGCGGTGCATATTCAACTCTGGTACTGCTCTTATCAACATACGTGCTTCGTACTGTCCTCCGTTCGCACTCCCAATCAATCACTGTTATGCGTGCCAGAACGATTGTTCTAGCTTTCATTTTGCTTGTCTCAAAGGTCAGCTGCTTGTCATATCATGTTCACGGGAACTTAATTGTCTCAGGAACGGACAGTTTTTCTCCATATACTTCAAGTCTCGGCTTCCACTAATATTCCCTGTTGTTTGTTCTGAAACACATCGCTTCGAACTTCTGTATTGGAATTGTTCCGTCAAAAATTCATTTGTTTGCAGAAAGTAGCTGAAGCTTTGCTTCAAGATATTTTCTAGCAGCTTCCCCATAACAACTTTCGACGGATCTTTCCCCGATTTGGGGACTGAACAAGTGATGGCATTTCTCCACGTTTGCGGCACCTGTGCTTCTGCCAATGACATCTCACATATCGCTATGAGATCATCAATTGTTCTTTTCCGAGGTGTTTTAGCATTCGGAGGTGGATTTCATCTTGTCTCCCATCTTTAGTTGGGTTAGCTTTCTCAATGTCAGCCTAAAGTTTTTCAATGCAAGCTTCTGAGAGAATTCATCTTTGTTGTCTGTTTGTTCTCTCAATTCTGTGTTCAGAGAAGCTTTAACCTAACGGTCTGGTCAGCACATTCGCTCACAAAGGCATCAGTTTTCTGCGTGTCTGTTGTCTTTGCTTAGCCCTTGTGGAAGATAGCTTTTACCTTTTCAATGAGGGCGCTCCCCTCGAGTTTGTGGAAGAGATACAATGTCCTTCTCTTTCGTTTTTTTCCACTTTCCCTCTCCAGATATCTTTCTTGTTTTCCCGCACCAACTCGTCCAATTTGTCTGCTCCGGTTTGGTATTCCTCCGAGAGCTGCACCGGTGTCTTTCCTCTCTTTTTGCATTCTTCTCGGCTCTAGCTGCATTAAATTTTCCATTCCATCAGATTCCTCCATTGCCTCCGATTCTTTTCATTTTGATATGCTTGTGTGCGCTTTTCTAATTGATGGATTCCAGATCTTTACATGCTGTATGTACAGATATCCAATCTATTCTATCTTGGTGCTCCTCCACCATATTTGTGAATGCTCTCCAGTCTGCTCTCCAGAATGCTCCCTACCTGATTTGTGAAGTTTCTCGTTTCCAATCCCACACTAGGCGAACCTCACTTTATTAGATTCTATTGTCAAGTAGAAGGCTAATCATTACTGCAAAACGGTTTGAATTTAGCTCCTTTACAACCCTCCATTTTAGTAGTAAGATGGCTGCGGACGAGAGTGATGTCGGGCGCTGTTGACGATTGTCCGGGGTTTCATTCTCGTAGCCTCTCCTGTATTCATCACCCTGGCTTCAGCATGGTGCAAGCTTTCAGCAAGGTCCTCACCATGTGTTTCTGACTTCGTTTTAGGGTTCCACATCTCATCGTGGGCGTTCCAATCACCCGTTGCTATTTCATTTTTTTTTTTCATTTTCTATAGTCAAATCCCTACAGGTTGAAACTTGCTTCCGCAAGAGTAGCTGATAACGCTGGTGTCACATAGACATTCGTTACTTTAACGCCTTTCTACCCCACCACCACTTCCAATTTCAGGGACTCCGATCCAAGCTCATACTTTTGCACTTTACTCTGAAGCAGGGCATACTTCAATTCACTCCTGACGAGTATTGTTAGGCCTAATTCTCTCGCTCCACTCTGTTGCGGTCCATCACTCCGCACCATTGAAAGTTCAGTAATTTGTGGTATCCTGTCAGATCCCGTCTGCTGGAACGAGCTTTCTTTCCTGGATACATGCTATATCAACTCCCTTCTTCCACAAAAAACTCTTCAGTTCATACAGACTAGAATGGATACCACCGCAGTTCCACTATAACAAAGTAAGGCAGATTTGGGCTTCCCTGGCATTCGCCCCAGTGTCTTTCGGCTTTTGAGAATGTTTAGCAACTGCTGTTGTTTTTAGTGGCCGACTGTTTTTTATTATTTTTTTTTTAATCTGCAAACATGTAAATTAAACTAACCACTTGGTTAATGTTACATGTTAGAAATTTATTAATCAAACATTATTTTTTTCTAATTCATAACAAACTAAGGTTCGGTTTTCGTAAAATAATTTAATAAAAAATATGGTTAAATCCTGCAACCCTTCTGTCTATTGGAACTCTTTCGTGTCGTTTAAGCATTTCCGCTGTAACTTTTTGTTTAAATTTGGTCTTCGACGTTTCTTTTCTAATTGTAATTGGAAGTGTGTTCCATTTTCGAATAAAGTTACGAACAATTGAACCATTACTCCATTTTGACTTACATTTTTGTTCTAAGAAAAGGTTGTGGGTTCGTTTGTTTACAATAATAGGCACGTTTTCTAAAAATCTGAAATGTTTATTAGAGCGATTTCTTGTTTGTTGGAGAATATTGAAAAACCTATTTAAAGACACCCGTGTTATTTGGAGCTCTGCTGGAAGAATTTTAGTCTCCAGAAGTAGATCTCTGGCAGTATCGTATTTGGTTTTCATAAAGCAAACTTTTATTCCCCAGTTTATCTGTTTGTTAATTCTGTCAATAGAGTAAGATGGTAAATTTTGAAAAAAAATTGCGCTAAAATCTAAATGAGACAAAACTAGTGATTTAAAAAGATTTATTCTTGTTTTTAGCGGTACCTGATAACGAACCAAATATAATGATCTGATTGCTGAAGCCATTTTACTGATAACCTTATTTAGTTGATTTTGGTATGTCAGTTCCCTATCAATTATTACACCTAAATATCTACATTTTTCAGATGCTTCCAATCGATGTCCCTTGAAATCGACAGTTTCAATGATCGGCAATTTTTCATTCCTGAACACCATTAATTCCGTTTTTTTCTCATTCAAAGTTAACCTGTTTTGTTTCATATATTGATCTGTCTTGTTTAATGTATCTTCAGCTATTAGCTGCAAATTTACTTCATTCTTTGCATGACATAGAATTGCTGTATCATCGGCAAACTGTAATACATCACAATTCGTTGATACAGCTTCACTGAAATCGTTGACATAAAGTATAAAAATTAGAGGCCCTAAGACAGTTCCCTGAGGAACACCGTGATTTATGACAACCCAATCTGATTTTGCTATCCCATTTTTTACACACTGCTTTCTATCACAAAGGAAAGAGTTTAATAAGATTCTTGCATTTTCTCCAATTCCATACCTTTTTATTTTGTTCATAAAAACATCTATAGATATTGAGTTGAAAGCCTTTGCTAAGTCTAAAAAGAGTGTGACAACAATTTCGTTTTTGTCAACGCATTGGTTTATCTTTTCAGTTAATGAAATGATTGTATCGAGACAGGACTTTTGCTTTTGAAAGCCGAAATGATTCTTGTTAATCAGACCATTAAGAGTTAGGTGGTGAGTTAGTTGTTCAAGTAGTAATCGCTCAAAAATTTTTGCTAGAATTGGTGTGACTGATATGGGTCGATAGTTTTCTGGTTCTAGTCGGTCTCCCTTCTTATAGACAGGTGTAACATGCGCTGTTTTCAAAATATTAGGAAACGTGTTTTTGTTTATACATTCATTGACAACAAATTGTAAATGCGTTCCAATAGACAGTTTACTATCTTTTAGCGCCCATGCTGGTATATAGCCCGGTCCGGGAGATTTATGCTTAGGTAGATTATCAATAACATTATACAATTCTTTTCTGGTGACTGGTCGGAAGCTAAATTCCGGTCCATCAAATGTTAGGGAAGAACAATTTGGAGCAACGTCTTTGCCTTTGTATAATCCTAGTCTCGCAAAACAATTATTAAGAACATTGGCAATCTCTCTGTCATCCTCAACAAAATGACTATCTTCCCTTAATTTGTCAATTTTTTCTATTTGGCTGTTGGAATTGATCCTGTTTTTGATGAATTTCCTTTGTTCTCTTGAAGTTGGTAGCTGCTGGAAAAAACTCTTTGTGTAATCATCTGCAGCTTTTTTTAGTTTTCTATTCACTGAATTGCGTAAAGATTTGTAAATGTTATAAATCTCTGATTTTGGTTTTTTCTTCCACGCATTAAAGAGACGGTGTTTTTCATTTATGAGCCCACGTAATTCTTTTGTCAACCATTGCTTTTGTTGTTTTTTGGTACTACTTTCTACCAACTTCAAGGGTGCATGACAACTCAGTATATTTTCAAAAATTTCGATAAATTTTAAAAACATTTCGTTCGGCTCATTTATCTGGTACATAGGCGACCAATCTTGCAGCGCAATGTCACGATTGAAATTTGATCTTGAATATTTCTTGGTATTTGATCTTGAATATTATCTCTGGTTCTCTAAAGGCTTGGCAGTAGTAAAGTTAGACACTTTTGATGGTTCCAGATCAAGATAACACATCATGTTCGAATTTTCTCCCAAAACGTTAGGAGTAGCGTATAAAATGATTTAAGGGATATAATATTGCAAGGTTAGCAGAATTAAGGGTTTGGTTCATCCTAAAATTGAAAAAACTGAGATATTTTTGAGTAAAGAAAGGTGACAGGGGTACTTTGAAAGCACTGAACAAGCCCTCAAATGAGAGCAAAGTCTTCAAGGAGTATGAGAACAACAAAAGACTAGAGTAGTGATCAGTGTTTCAGCAAACTATGATTAAACCTTTGAAATCCATAGCCGAGTTAGAAATCAAACTTGATTGATATTGCAAATTCAGGCGGCGCCTGAGAGAGAAATGAAGCCATTAGAACGAAGAACCTCTTTAGATTATTCAACTTGTTCTATCTTCTGGAAACTGTGTAACCGGCAAACATGAGGTATACTTAATATTAATATGAATTCTGGGATGTTTTCCGTTCATCCTCAACTCGAACTGAAACCTGTTTTAAAAACTTGCCCGACTATATAAACTAACAGCAAGTTTATCCAGCATTTCTGACAGCCTTTCGTTTTATTGAGCCTTCTAAATAGAAAGATCATACACTAAGTTGTTAGGTCGTGTTTGGAAAGCCGGTTCAAGACCGAGCAAGGTGAAATTTATTGAGAAGACCCAATTTGGCTAGACCCAATTTGGCTAAAATATGAGAAGACCCCGAGCAAAGTGTTTGGCTAAACTATGACTGGGGGCGTCAAATACTATCCCTTAACTATTTTCTGGACCTATTTGACAAATTCAGAAAGTCGAGCACTGGACGAGGGTTTTCTTAGAAATGACAGAATTTTGAACTGGCCTGTAAGCCGACAAGGGTTTTGGCACGTATCATCAATTCATTAAAATTGAAGTAAGAAGAAGAAACTAAAATGAGCAAAACGTTTGATTACGTCATCTTATAAAAAAAAGTTACAGAAGGAGCACGCCTTGCCTGCGAGAATATGAATGTTGAAGATAACCTATATAGTTTCAGTTAAACATATAAGACAGTACAATATATGAAATGGAACCCTTCAAAATCTAACTTTTAAAAACTTGGTTTTTTATTTTACAGTTGATTTTTGAGCAAATTTTTAAGTTTAATTGACCGGTTCAGTATCAATAATTTTTCCAGAGTTGCAAAAGCAAACTTGTGAAGCACACACTTTTACCATTGTTTGAAAAAATATATTCCTCCCTGAAATTGCCAAGTCACTTCATTGAGTCAGTTAAACATTTTAATCGGACTGATGAAAATATGCTTTACTTAAGCTTCGTGTTACTTTAGTTAACAGGTTACCCGGAATTGGGATAAAAATGCTTAAGGTTTTTGCTTCAATTCAAATAGACCTCCTTGTTTCCTCATAACGATTGAAGCCAGCTCATTGTATTATTTCAAAAAATCTGAAACAAATGAAACAAAAATATTGGTTACGATTGTCAGTGGAAGTAAAATAGGTTTCTAATAAGGCGAAAAAATTAGTGATTGTTTAGTAACTGCAAAACTCGGCTTTGAAAACCTCAGTTAAGGCCATTACAGATCAAGTGCTAGTGTTTGGGTTTTGCAACTAGGCAGCAAGTCCTATGAACTTTTAAAGATCACTTTACAGATAAGATTTGCAATAAGTACATAGAAGAGTATTATAGGTTTCATTGACATAAGTTCTGCAAGTAAACTCTGGCACTCTAAATACCATAAAAGGCAATAATAACAACCTTGCTTGCTTTAAAAAGGAAACTAGACCTTGTCTGACTTCATGAGTTAGTTTTTAATTACTAGTTTTCATCAAATCAATATCCGTTTTAAACCAAGAGTAAAACCGCAAAAGTGATCAGAGATTTTCTCCTGAAGAAACGTAGTTAGCGCCAAAAATGGATGTCTTCAAAATTACTGCAACTGATTAGTACTGCAACTGATTTCATTATTCGTTATCATTAATGTGTTTCTTTTATTTAGCCATAACTTTAATGAATCAATTTTTTTACCTATGTTTTTTTCCCAAAGTTCTGGCAGATAACGATTTTTCCATTCTGTTCAGTCCAAAAACAGACAAAAGTTCATAATGTTTATTAAGAATTCTGAATTATGACTCATTATGTTCATAATAAGTTCAGGATTTTACTATGAAATTTGCTATGAAATGTCTATAAAGTGCCATGATCAGAACTCTGGCCATAGTAAAAATCATAATGAAATTTTTTTGATTCAGTACTGAAATATCATGAACCTCAGGTCCGGGAAGTTTGATTTTTTTCAAATTTTGCAACATTTTTTCAAACTTTGAAATCAGATCCTTTTTCTAAAAATCACGATAATTTTCAACCCGAACAAGAGATCAATGTGATGTCAAAGCTGATCCAGTATTTAAAAATCTTGAATAACACTCAATCAAATGTCTGGCCAGTTCAGTGTTTGCACTCGGGAAATTATTAATTAGTTTTTATGCTTTGTCCAAAAATCTACAAAGCTTTGTGCAAAAAAAATTCTGTTGGAAACTCGTAAAACGATTAGTCTTGAAATCGAGGAACCGATAGAAAGAACAACTGGTTTGGGTTTCAACAGTTTCATTATTTTTTTAAATAGATATTTCAATCTGATCAAAAAAGATGTTATATAATTTGAGAACCATAAAAACACTTGAATTCCGAGGATACATAAATAGTGGCACAACATAACGACTCGGAATTGTATTTTACTTCATATTACTTGATATCAGTTTTTTGCAAAATTAATTCTATTGAATTTCTCGTGTCAAACAAAGGAAAAGCCTAAATTTGGATAATGAAGGAGTAAGTACGTCAGTCCAAATAATTTAAGCCCAATTTAAATTAATGTTAAGCCCGAATAAATTAAGCCCAAATTTTCAGAGTGAAGCGTCTATTTTGTTTTGTTTTGTGATTATGATATTTTCCTTATTTTCAAATCTTTTATCACCAGAAAAAATGATTTAAAAATCTTTCTGATTTGCTCTGTGGAGTTTGTCAATGATCATTTGGAATGACTTGTTTTCAATTTGATGTACCCTACCACATAAAAAACCCTACTCTCGCCACCCGTGAGCATGAATTTGTTTGCAAAAGTTGGTGTCAACATGCCAGTTCACAATTAATGGTCGCAAAGAGTCACCATGTTAGGTGTGCTAACTGCGATGAACGAAATTTCACTCCTCTCAGCAAACAAAGTGTTCAACCTGGACGTTTGAAAACTGTTGCGCAGTCAGTTTTCTGACATATGAGAATTGGAAAATGATTTTCAAAGACAAACGGAAGACCTGAAAAAGGAATTGACATCTCAAGTTGGTTGTTTAAGACGAAAGATGACACAATTAATAAAATACAAGAACTGATAACTTGCAGTCTAAGTCTTAGATTTAATACTGTAAATGACCATTCAAATCTCAAACAAGTTTTTTGTTCAGATTGTTTTTGGTTTACCAGAAACTCGTGCAAGTATTAAAGGAGCAACTATTCGATCGACAGATAAAGAAATGACGCGCTAGGACTTGAAGAAAGCAGAATGTTTTAGTATGGCTTTTGCTATCCAAGACCTATCAAATTTAACCTGTCAGATAAACTACTGTTCTGACTGATTTTGCCAGATATTCAGCTTTCTGGCAGAAGTTGAAAGATATCCAGTTTTCTGCCAGAATCTGCCAGATTCCTACAAGATAACCGTCCAGACTCGACAATTATAAAGTTTAATTACAGTATAATTTACTATAATGTATTGCATAAGAGTAATCGTTCCTTTGTTGCCATATCCCACGCTCTATGGTCTTTTTCAATTACGCTGAGAAAAGTTTTGTGGAATTAAGTAGGTAAAACGGGCCAAACGAATGTTTGAAATAATTTGGAAGGGGTCTGGGTCGTAATGAGTTACAAGCGGTAAATTTTATGAGCAGAATACCATTAATTGCTGCAGTATTAAAACGCAATCAATTCATCAGACAGACATGTCCTAGTAGACCTTAAATACTAGAAAATGTAATTCAAATGGAAAAAATGAAGAACAAACGCTTACAAAATGGACGAATATTTTTTTAATCACAGAGATTAATAATATCTTTTATGTCTCTAGTTTCATATCAAGACGCACGAGCTGCTAACGCACCGCCACGGCCCGCAAGCCTTCGGCAAATGCTCTAACCTTGTTGAAACGGCCTAATTCAATTTCTTTCGGCGACGCTGAAGCTCCTTAAAATTTAGGAAAATGAGGTCTATTTATGTGATTTTTCTCCCTTGGGTTATCATTCCTTGAGTTATTTCCTATATAACATTGGGTGGGTTTTTTCATGGGCTTTTTCCCGAAACCGATTTTTATATATTTTTTCATGGCAAGATTGAGCATTGGACGTTTCACTTCTGGTCTATCAATAATTTCATTTTAATTCAAATAGTTCTATTTATGGAGCAAATCATCAAACAAATTATCTTTTTTGAGATGAAAATCAAGATCAAGCGAGTCGTTTGTTATTGATTTTTTCATGCCTTCAATCATAGATATAGAGTTCAGATCTTTTAGAACAGTATCGGCTTTTCCTCAGATTATTTTATTAAAGATGTAGAAATTAATATATCCATTTACGTTGCAACCTAAGATGGTCAATTTATCTTTCAAAGATAAATTCAATTAATTACAACGACAGAAATTTGATATTTGATATTGAGTCACCGATCGGCTAATAAATCTGGCTATGCGTTCACTCCCTGTCAATTGACGGTGTCGTATTGTGATTCTGATTTTAAGTAATTTTCAACTCAACTGGCCTTCGGCTGTCAAGTAGAGTTTGAGACAAAACAACTTTAACGTCGCGATTTGACATAGTTAAGTGTCAACAGAAAAATTATATATTTGATCGGCAGAAGTAATCTACAAAGTGATATACCAAATTAAAGTTTTACACTTTGATCAATTAATTTCTCTGTGCAAAATTTAGAGAAACAGATTATCTGGTTTGTCAGAATGAACCGGTCATATTCTGAGAATCTAAAAATAAGTTGGTAAATTTGATTATCTAAAGAAAATACTGCTCATTTTTCAGCTGGTAAATATCTATGAAAAAAATTCTGTTATAATTAGAAATGAAAATACATTGCCAGTCAAATACATACTCACTAAAAATAAGATAAAAGCAGCCAATTGCAGCCTACCAAAACTTCAAGTAATTAGCCTTTTCGATAAAGAAATCAAGAAAACAACATAGATAACAGATTATAAAATTAGTACTTTAAATCTCTCAAGTGATTTTTACGACAGCTGCTTTAATGTGCTTTTGGCCGGTGATTTGTCTAATCTCTAATCGTTCTGTGACTTCAAGGCCAGTCTCATTTTATCATTTGTTACCGATTAGTTCAGTCATCTGCAAAACTATA
>NW_027450089.1:0-33388 GCF_964194025.1 Convolutriloba macropyga | reverse complement strand
CTGTTTTGTTCGGACACAAGTATACTCAGTCTTAAATCAAATTGTTTTACGTATAAATTTTTTATCAAGGGATGTCAAACAGCAATTCTGAAATGACTGAAAATTGAAAAGACCGCAGCGTTCATCTGGAATTTTTTTGCAAAGTTTTCAATTGTGCGATTCCAGGCATTCCCAAATTTTGCTCTTGTTCAAATATCTAGAGAATTTTCTTCCTTGGGTGGTTCCTGATGAAATTTTTAAAAATCTCTCATGAGATGAGTTACTTCATAGGTTTTGATGTGTCTTTTTTGCCAATATTTATTTTATACAAGAAACAGCAGCAGTTGAATCGTGCAAAATCAAGTTTTGACAGGTCGAGAATAAATTCTTCTGGTAGTACATCAGTCTAAAACATGTTATTCTTAATGGCTACTATGTACGTACTCAATGGCCATTAACTCGAAGCTGTTTTGAGTCAGTATAGAAAATTGAGGTCTAATCAAGCAAGCAACAAACTTCGTTGTCTTAACCTTCGTAAAACAAATTGTACTATTAGTAAATTTCTAAAGTTCAAAGACATCGGTTAAGTTATTGCAAACCAACCTATTACTCAAAATCTATTCTTATACTCAAAAATGGGCTATAAACTGGTTTATTTTGAAAACAAGGGCGCTGCAGAAATCACCAGGTATGTTTTGGCATGCGCCGGAGCTGATTACGAAGATAAAAGGATAACTCGAGAAGAATGGGCCTCAACCGTGAAAGCCCAAAGCCCGACCGGAGTTTCCCCAATGCTGGAAACCGAAACCAGGACTTACACGCAGAGTCTGGCCATCGCCAGATTTTTTGCGAACAAGTACGGATTTGCAGGGAAAACTGAGGAGGAGAAACTTCACGCGGACATGATTGTAGATACTTTGAAACATGATCTGCTGCAGAAGTTTTTCAACGCGTTTTTCGAAAAAGACGAGACACGAAAACAGGAAATGGTGAAAGAAGTGTTTGAGAATTCGAACAAGACTTTGGGTCTTTTAGAGGAAAAATGCATCGATGGAGAAGGATATTTTCTAGGTGAGAAAATTATCAAATTCTTTTTATTATTTATGCTTTTTTATGCTTTATGTCTCCTATGTATGCAATTGAATTGAGCTAATTGCGTCATAAAACTTCTTTAACTTCTTTTTTTCTCTAAATTTTTTTTCGAGATTGTGTAAAGTTGTCATGCGTCGAGCAAGTATAGTTGTGTACCTTTCCGATTACATTAACGTGGGTACTTCAAGATATGAAGCTTAGTAAGCGAATTTTTTGCCTTAGCAATAGTTTTACAAGATTTGCGCAATTCAATTGACAGCTAGAAAAAGGTGGAGCTTGTTTTAAATCTATTCTGCGTCCCCTCTCTCCTGTAGTGCTATCTCTTATGAACTCGAGTTATAATTTATGTGTTTGTTGGTACTACTGTTCCAGATAGCAAGTGATTGCAGAGATGTATTGAACAGACTACAGATACTTTTTTATTTCTGTTATATATCTCAGGTTAAGAGGCCGACACTTTATGAAAAGACAGATTAAGTCGGGTACGGGGAGCAGTGTTTCCATATCTTAATTACGTAGCCGAGACCTTTCAGAAAATTCAAACCAAGGTCATTTGCTTCTAATCGCGAAATTTTATAATCAATATCAGTCATTCTTCTCATAGGACTTCTCAGTCATTCTACTCTTGCAACCACAGTCATCTCATAGGTCAACTGTTGTCTAGAGATTATTTTAGCCCCAAAACATCATTGTTGATTTCCATAGAAAATGTTATTTTTCAGCAAGTGGATTCTCGTGGGCTGATATGATGCTGTACAACGTGGCGGCCGATTTCTTCCCACTCATAAGCACCAACTTCAAAGTCAACTTGAGTCTCGACAGCTACCCTAAGTTGAAAAAGATCAGCGACAATGTGAGTGAGAACCCAGCTATCAAGAAGTGGGTTGAGACCAGACCTGTAACCGAGTATTAAATCTCGAAGATGTATAACTTTCGAACTGATGTTATAATTAATATTTGAATAATTATTAGCACACATGGTATAAATGAAATTTTTAATCACAGATTTTGAAGCTCGTAAGGAAAGAAAAACGTTCAGTATAAATTTTGTTAAGACCACGCAAAAGTGACTCTCCGACGGTGACGAACATTTGCATGTCATATCCCATCACAAGTTTTTAAACACTGAAAATGTATGTTGGATTTATTCGGTGAAACAAAGAAGTCAATGAAATGTTATTTATCAACCAGTAATTCCGTATACTATTTCGTTTTCTTAGTTACCATAATTTGGAAATGGCTATAGTGTTTTTTAAAAAAGCTAGATTGCGTAAATACAAAACTTTATTTCGAGTAGTTGTCAAAACCCACTCGAAAAATTGGGAATATTTTATGGCTAATAGGTATATTTTTATTTAAAATACATCGTCAATAACGTGAAAACATTCCTCATTCTAAAACCTATTAGAACTATAGTCTGTTGTATATGTTTTGAAAGAATTTCCATGGATTTAAATGATTTTAATCAAGCAAGGAATTAAAAAAATTTCGTCAGAACTTTCATCGCTCTACAGTTTTTAGTTAAAATAAAAAATTTGTTATTGTTCTGGTGTATGCAGGTTCTATTTTTTCATAAATTCAGATGGATTGAATTGTAATGTATTGGGGAGAACTTTGACTTGTAGGCTGATTCTCGTCCTTCAGAAAAACTGTAAAGTAAATATTTAAAACAAGCTAGATGTCACTGTGCTGCGCAGTGTTTCATGTTCTTGACGGTGAATTTTGAGCAAGGACGCTAGGTAACGTGCGCTCGCAAATCAAGTTCCGATCGCGCTCTTCCACATTTTTGACTTAATTGTCTACCCAATGAAGAAAAGAAAGAAAATTTTCAAAAATTCCCATATTGTTCAGTACACCAATAAATTAATGCAGCTTTCATACGGCTGATGAGACCTGCCATTAACGAGAATACGAGACAAGACAAAACTAAATTTCTAATAACAAACATTAATTACAAAAGTCGAATTCCTAAAGTTAATGTCTATATTTGAAAGAAAACAAAACAAAATCCAAATGGCATCAGATAAAAACCAAACAAAACAAAATAAGCTTTGCTGCACCTTAAAATTATGGGACCTGGCTGTAATGAGATTCTGTAATAATTCATCAAGAACAACAGATAAGATAAAGTTGACATTATTTTCGAGAACCACTGTTTTGTAAAAACAATAGGCATCAACTGAAATAATTGAAATGGTTGTCCATTCTTCTTGAGCTAGGCTCGTGTAATAATTTCAAACCTCTTCTTTAATGACTCTTGAGAAAGTTATTGAGATACATCAGTATTCAGAAAATGTCTGCAGACTTCAAAAAGAACAAAAAAGGTCAGTCAAATTTTAAAAAAATGATTTAACTAAAAAACGGTGCTTTAGCCTATGAAACCATAAGGAAATCACTTTGAACAATGAGAAGGTTCAATTTGGCTTTTTTGTTCGTTCAACTCGATAAAGATTTTTCCATTAGAGATGAATTGTGTCAAAAAAACAACAAGCAACCTCAAAAATTTTCAGATATCAAGAAATCGCGTTTTTCAAATTAAAATGCTTATAATCAAAGCCAACGAACCAATAATTGAAAACCAAACATATAAAATTATGGAATATCAGGCCATAAGAACGTTGATGCGATAAGTTTTTACAGACACTAGCTAAAAATTGACAGAAGTAATTTTAAAAAATCACATAGTTGTAATATTCAATGATTGCTTTTAATTTTTTTTTCAAAAATTGTGAAAAACATAAGCTTTCAAGTGCAAAACAAAAATGGATGGTCCGTAAACTCTATAGGAAACTAGTTGATCTTCTGGTGTGTTAGGTTGAGGCACAATGCTACCAAAAAATACGGACAGAACTCGAAATTTTGCAAACAATTGTACGAAACAACAGTATTGAAGTCACTAGAGCTATGAGATACTGAAAAAACTTAAAAGTTTAAGCAAACCACAGAACCATTACAAAAATGTTAATATTTGATACAGCCGAAAAATGATAAGATCTGTCAAAATTGAGACTAAGTAACATGATAACAAAATCAAGAACAGAAAAGAGTAGTGTAAAAAACTCTCTTATCTTTCGAATAGTTAATTTGAAGGCCGTCAAAGCCTTTCTGAAATCTTTAAATTGACTCAATTATACATCTAGAGGTGAGGAATTGTTATCTTTCTTTGGTCTGATTAAATTTAACAACTACAAAAAGGACGACAAATAGTCTTAAATATTACAAATCTGTTTTTTGCGAGAGGACAAAGTCACAGCCAAAACCAAAATAGTCACAAAAAGATGTTTTCCAATACATTTTAATTAAAGGTCGATTCGGGCTGTCATCTTATGTGATAATTTGTCATATCAACGAAATCGAACCTAAAATATGTTCGAATAAGTAAAAATTGCCACTTTATTCCAAATAAAAAGTAGGTACCGAAACCAAAAAAAAATAGTTATAATTGAAAAAAGTTATTCCATTTTTGTTCCAAATAAATAAGAAGATTGAGATCTTTTTACTGAGACTCGGCTACAATTTGACAGAAGTAACATAAAAAGATGCAAAATCCAAAAATTAACTGTTACATTCTAAATACAAATGCATAGAAAGTTATAAGGGCCATAAGATATCAAACTAAAGCTTGTTTTAGTTTAAGTTTTACATGTTAAAGAAGCCAATTTGATTTCATTTATTAGAAACACGAAGTCAGGAGGCTGCAGAAAAGAAAATTCAAGCAAAATACAAGAATTAAACTTAAGTTTTAGATAAACAATTTTCAATGCAATAAAAAAATGACAACCCAAAATATGTCACGTTTACAAGATCTCATTTTCATAAAAATGGGATTGGCTTTGATTAAATTTTGTTTTGAAATCTTTCTTGCCGGTAATTAACATAAAAATAACAAAAACTAGGAAAACGTTTTGAAAATAAAAATAATCACGCCTCAATGCCAACCGAATTTTTTGTAGGAGTCCTCGAAGTGAACAACATTACCACTGATACAGCAGTTGTTTTTCAGCAATCGGTCTTTAAGCTGAGCGCACAAGAGATTACTTTACGATTGAGTGTTATACATCAAAACTTTTTTCTCAGTAAAAATTGCCCAAAGAATAGATACGAAAAATGAGCAAAGTTAAGATACGAGCTTAGTAGCTAATTTTCGCAAAAAGGATCCCGCCGTTCTTGCAAAATGTGATATTTTAAATTGGGAAATTAGGTGACAAGTCCCGTAGTACAGTTTCGGTGAGTTTACGTATCAATTTTTTGCATTGATTATCTCTGTAATGTGCAATACTGTCTAACTTCATGCGTGCTTTTGAGCACGCAAAAGCGATTCAAAGCTTTCTTAGTTGAACAACAGAATGCAGTTTCTAATGATACACCGTATAGTGTTGAGATATAATTACCAATCTCGGACAAATTGATACAAAAGATCTTCGTTTTTTAGGTCGGGAATCAGCTTCGAGTCAATAGTCGATTCAATCAAACACCATATGCCTTGAATCCAACTAAAATTGGTGACATCTCTCTTATATTGGAGGCACGCTTGGATGAAAATCGGATATTATAAGCTAGAAAGGCAGTGTAATTTGGTCAGATTGATCAAAAACACGGAATTTGGAGACTATGTTGTGAAGCTTCTAAAAAACCTGGTAACAACTGTGATAAACAACAGCCCGAATGAGGATTTCAGGACACTTCTACAATAGAAATAAAGTGCAGCGGCCCAATAAAACTCACGAATCTATTCTTATTTCGAAATGATTTCATCTATTGTTAGCAAACTTTGTCTTCAAATTTTATGCTGCTTCAGTCCATTTAAAAAATTTTGGTTTCCTTTCAATGTTAATGGCGAAGACGCAAAATGGCAAAGACGCAAAATTTAGGGTTTTTAGAAAGAAAAAAAACTGATAGACGTTTGTGAAAGTGGCAGAATGGAGAGAGTTTTCAGAATAAAATTATATACACATGTAACTAGACGCAGACTGGAGGGTTTTCAGAAAAAAAAGAGAGAGACACCTGTAAAAAGACGGAGAATGGGTTTCTTTAAGATAAAATGGTTAAGCACCTGATAAAAGACTCAGAATGGAGGGATCTTTTGGGAAAAATTTGATAGACAATTGTACATAGACACAGAATGGAGGAATTTTTCAGAACAAAATTATCCACTCCTGTAAAAAGACTCGGAATGGAGATTTTTTTGAATAAATTCAATTACAACTGTACACAGACGCAGAATGGAGAGAGTTTATTAGAAATAATTAATAGGCAACTGCACATAAACTCAGAATGGAGAAATGTTGCTGAAAAAACTATAGACACCTGTTAATAGGCTTTAAGACTTCAATTTATTGTTCTTTTTTCTCTTAATTATGCAAATGACCAGAACAGCCTGATATCACCTAATTTAAAAACTTCAATCGTTTTATCTTATCAAAATGATATCAAATCTTAGCCAGTAAAATTGATTTTTGCTTTAAAAATCCCTCAGAAAAAAAACTTTTAAAGAGTGTGATGATGTCAATCCCATTTTCCGATCAACATATCAAAACAAATAAAGACTTTGTGGTAAATTTGAGATCTATGTGGTATGTTAGTAAACATTAAAACCACTTTCAGTACCTTTTAATTGGAAACAATTAATAAAGCTTTAAACCACTTTAAAATTAGGCACAACTTTGGATTATAGATAACTCAGTGAGAAAATTAGATGCATTCAGCGCGGAACCGAGTTATGCTGAGTGCGAAGAAGAGATACCTCCATCGAGTAGAATTGTGATACGTTGCCCAAGAAAAAACGTGTACACAGCTTGTATTTTATTTCCGCGGTGAAAAGTTGGACATTTTTTGCGAACAGGGGTTGCACATTTCCTTTTGGCCGATTTTGCCAAAGTATATTTTTTCAAATGTTGTTGCATTTTAAATGTATTAATATACAAAAAAAGAGGTACACAGATAGGCCAGATTTGCCCGTGACGATTTAGGTATACCTCTGCGTTGTTATGTAACATTTTCTGTTGCCTACCATAGCTGAACTGCTGCTGCCTTCAGAAAAAATTTGCGATTAAATTTGATTACTGTTTTAGCAATTTCTTGTGTTTCAGTCAAACTTGCATATTTTTTGTGAATCTCAATGGTATTCTGAAATTTATGCATTATAATATGTTAAATTATGTTGGCTCCTATGAACAATAGGGCAATGAATAATTTCTTAACGAAAGCTCATGTTTGTTTCTTTAGTAGAAAAGAAAACAACTGTTCGGATGCTTTAGAAAAACATGGTGAAACTTTTTTTGATTCTAACTTAAATTCAAAATCTGCCAAAAAAAATGCAGTAAAAAATTGTTGCAACTTGTTATTTGTGCAGTACACAAACAAACAAAATAATGACCCTCAATGTTTTAAAATAATAACAAACCATCTTTCAATTTATTCTTACGAGAAATTGCACCTGGTTACACAGAATGATGTTAACTATATAGATGTTTATTTTGCTGAATAGTTTTTGACTTTGTTCATTGAATCTGATTTAGTTGATACTCTCTGCGAAAGAGTTTTTAACATTAAGGACCCGTTACATATTTAGTTCAAATTTATTAACCAATTCTTACTTAATTTCTTGAATGTAGATTGACCTCCAGGTCAACTTTTTTATTTGATTTGTTAATCCCACTGACTGTCTATAATGTGACTACAATATTTTCCATACTTTCATAAGTTGTCATTTTTTCATTTTTATCCTTTCGCATGTCAATTTCAGTTGCGAAAGAGGCTGCTGAACCATATAACCAATTCAGCTCTTAGAAAATAATCTAATTATTAAAAAAGATCTTGTTGCCCAAATTTTTGAGCAAGGCGTCCTCTGTGCTGACAAAATTTGGAAACAAGGTAACAAAAACGAACTGCCTGTTTTCTCTATCTGAAATTGGAATCGAGGGCCGCCGAATCCCCAACAGAAAATAATGTAAAAGGATAAAAGTTTCTGTGGCCTACCATAGCAGAGCAATCACTTGAACTGCTGCCTGGAAAAGTTTTAAGTTTTCATAGTACCACTGTCTCAATTTAAACCGTAATATATTTAGTTTATTTCATTTATACTTTGACCTACACTGCCCATTTAGTTGTTTGCTGTTAATAACATAATGGGAACTCAATGTGTTTTTTTTTTAATAATCCACATAACGAAAACAATGTTTTGTATACAATAAACTCTGGAGACCGATGAAAACTGTTTTCTTTCGACTGAGAAGTACGACTTTAATAAAGGATAATTTAATAAAGGATAGTAAAGGATAAAGAAGTACGACTTTAATTTTTCTTTTAGCAAAGCGACATGCTTGGCAAATCTATTGAATTATTTTTTGGGAAAATTCCGGAACGAAATTAAAATTGTGCCATTTTGAAGATGAGGAATGTCATTCATACAAAATAGCTTGTCGGGTGATATGTTGGACATCAAGGCGCAAAGATGATTGCTCAATGAGACAGTTGATGCGCAACGAGTATTAAAAATGGTCATGGGCGTACAAAATCAGCAAAAAAGTGGTCTCCATAACCCAAGTAAACAATTTTTCACAAAACCCAAATGCATTTACTAACCCAACGAGAAAACAATTGTTTTTTCCAAAGCAAGTGCTGCTTTTTGATAATATAAAATCATTATCAAATAATCTCGGTTTATATTGATCTAAAATTAAAATGTTTGATGATTATTTCTTATTGCCAATCTTAATGTTTTCTCCGATCTCTGACGTTTCTTCCTCTCTCCCTCAGCCTTTTATCTCTCGATTTTTTAATTTCCTTGCGTTAATGAACCGGGCTCAAGTAACCTACTGTTGGATGACATTGCTTACGAGAAGACTCCCCTCTCATTAGGTGAGTTCAATAAAAGTTCGGGCTTGTTTCTAATTCATCAAGAGATTGATTCAGCTCAACACAAGCATCTAGGAAAAATTATCTTCACATTGCGTCCCACACAATCGGGCCGCTGATTATCAGACAAATTCAACTAATTGCTGCGTTCAACTACGGGGCTCGCGACAACAGCCTATTAGCTGATCCTCGTATGATGACAACAGAAAGTGACTGAACTGCTCTGTTGAAGGCAATGGGTTGTCCCATTGACTGATAATTTCTGCTATCAGCTAACAGCGACAAGCGCAGTAAGGCCTTCTTCGGAGTCCTCAACAGACCGCCCAAAACTTCGATTGCCAGAGGGACGAACAAAATTCCTTGTTGAGCACAGCTATTTTCATACTGAGCACATTTTCGATCTTCAGCAGCTTCAATTGCATAGCCAGACTTCTCTGCCGCACGAAAAATAATGTTCGGTTGCAGAGAGGAAGTTACGGTTATGTCTAGAGCAGCAGATTGGCCAGGTTATGTCTAGAGCAGCAGATTGGCCAGAAACTAGCTGCTGAACAGGCGGAAGCTATGCGATCGCGAATTCTATCGTGCCTTGAAATCTCATCTCCCTTTCCAAGGCAGGCAACTGCATGGTCACCAAATGTGTCCAATTTACCTGACTTGCAATAACGACATTTTCTTTCTTGATCATAAACCGAGATCCCGAGCCTGTACTTGACACTGACTTGAAATTCCTCAGCCGAAAGGTGTAGACCTATAGCGGGAATCGGAGGCGCGGCAAGCCACGCGCCGGAATGAGGCATGCATAGTGATTGGAGTCTTGCTTCTTCCCTGTTTGATGTTTGATTTCTTATTAGGGCAGCAAGTTTTTCTTTATCAAGTGCTTCTTGGATCTTCTTTTGTATGTGCGAAAGTAGATTGAACGGTTCCAGACACTGGTGTAACTCTTTAAAAGTGTCACTTTCTGAAGGACTTCTGCTTGTTTTTTGTTGACCAGCTCGTCTGAGGCTAAAATTGAATCCACAAACGCACTTTTGTATTGTTCTTGTGACTGTCTTATGCCTAGTCCCGACAAACCGATAGGCAAGGAAGACTGTTTCCATGCGTCATTATCAATAATTGAGCCAACAATTTGGTCCAACACTTCACTTTGGCCGTCAACTTTTCAATACTTCGAGCATCTCGTTTGATGGAGTGTTAGTTCGTAAAGAGTATACTAGTTTCGGAGTTCCCAAACAGTAACGAAGGATACCCAATGCACATTGAGGATCGTTGAGGTGATGTAAATTGTCCAGCATAGATAACATTTTTTTTGAAATCTCCTCTTCAAACAAGAAGCGACAAAGTCTTTTGATCCAACAGCAGCACCCAGAACTTCAAAACCGTTTCTCAAATTCCTTTTAACTGCCTGATCAACGGAGGGCAAATCTTTAATTGACCACAGCTCACATTTGTCTTGTCTCTCTCAGGGCCTTCATTGGCTAGGATTTCAAGCGTTTGTTTGATCTGATCTTCAGACCCATTAATAAACCCATCATCTAAGTACCGAGTGTGCTGTAACAAACCCGGAACTGAAGTCTTGATCTTCTGTATGATTGGCCATAACGTCAAGGAGAACAAAAACGGTCCCAGTTGATCACCCTGCTGAACACCCAATTCACTTTGAACGACTGAATTGTTATAAAAGAGTGGTGTGTGCTGGGACCAGCAAAAATTGGCGAAGGCGGCAATTCCAGGAATAAATTCATAAGTTGCTTTTAATAAGTGTGGACGCTTGATTGAGTTAAAAGCGTTTTGGAAATCAATTCGAAGCACGCCTTCTCCCGTCTGAGCACTAACTATGTTATCGTATGTAATTTTTGACGAATGAATGATTGCTTCAGCGCCTCCGCTAATGCCGACTCCCAATTGCAAACTATCAAATAGTTCAATTGCTCCTGATTTAGCTTCACTTACCAAGCATATTGCTATGAGGCGTCGCAACACTTCGCCAACTGCTATCGGACCCACCCCACCTTTCTTTTTAGATAAAGCCGTGAGTGAAGCGCAGCAGAGTGCTTTGGAAATAAAAGCAGGAAAGAGTCCCCTGCTACCAAAGTTTACAAACTTTGTTATCGGTTTCAGGGCAAACTCGGACCGATCAGGTGCAGTGCAGTCTACTGCGTGCTGAAGATATTCTGGAAACATCTTAGAGGGACCAGCTGCAGTGTGCTTGCTGAATGTCTTCAGTTGTTCATAAACTAAGTTTTGACTAAATCGGAACGCATTGGATGAAGCATCGTCAGGTAAACTGGCAACAGGTAACGGTTCTTTCGGGTGTAACTTTTCCAGTGCTTTGAATGGAGCTTTGTTATCAAGTGCGAGACCTTCAGAAGCTAAAACTTAAGCAGCTCGGCCAAATTGGCCTTGTAGGCACAACATGTTCGCTCTAACCGATATTTCTTCAATGCTGTTAGTTCTTTGTTGTTTTGATTGTTTCAAGGAGACAGCTTCTGACCAAAGCTTCCCATATTCACCGGCATTCCAACGATCAAAACGTTCTCCGAGACGTTGGTCTTGACTGCGCTTTTGTTTTTTGCCTCCGCGGTTACAAGCACGTAGAACGCTTTTTGAAACCGCAAAACGTATTTGCCAATTTGTCTCGTTGTCTGGAGCCTCGGCACATTCAGAAAAAAAAACCTGATATCAATTGAGACCATCTTGCTCTGAATTTGATAGGAACAAAGCAACAAGTTGGCACGTACGAACTCAATATTGTCAACACTTCTGGCAATTTGTTACTTTCGGACTTTATTGAGAGATCAACACGTTCAAAAAATGAGTTATTCAACTGACTGGAATCGGTGGAATCGCAGGAGATCAATAGATTGTCTATTTTATTTGAGAGGTCTGTGTTCATTTTCCGACGGCTGCACAACTGCTCTTTAAATTTTGAATACGCCTCAATTGATTTGGAATTGAACCAAGCGTCGTGCTCTGACCCCCAACCAAAATATATTATTTTGGTGTACTGATCGCAGTTTTCTAGCACTTGAACTCTGTAGAGTTCATCTGCGGTATCTGGCAGAAAAAGAATTGTGCCTGGAGCTACGTAAAAAAGCTCTTCAACACATACATTTTGTAACTCCTGAGTCAAACCCGTATGCATGTCTTCGTTGGTTTCAGGATTTTGTAGTTCGCTTTGTTTTCCTACATTCTGTAATTTCTTTGCACTACTCTCGTCGAAAATTGCATTTTTTAAGTTGTATTTCATTTTGAAAAAAAATCCCAGATTGGGGGATTTATTTTGGAAAACTACCCCATCAAAGAAAGACTGTTGTATGTTGTAAGGCGATTGTTTTCACAGGCAAACCGCCCCAGAAAACTTGGGGGACAGACTGGGCTGGGGGTATTAGGAACAATCTCACCGGTTATTAGGCACTTCGTCTAGTCCCACAGACAGGACGCAAAAACAGGAAGCTTCTGTAAATTTCTTTTGTTTGCCTGTTGATTTCGTTTAACGGGCTAACAAAGCTAAGAAAAAAATTTAATTCAGTTAAAATTTCGGTTTGCGATACCAGGCTTCTAGAGTCAAACTGATTGGAGAAACGCAGGACAAGACGAAACGCTTTACAACGTGAAAAACACGTTTTAGAGAAGGCGATCCTTCTCAACGTATGGGCAGGTAAAATTTTGCGAGAACAACTTACATAAGGGCTAAATTTTTTTATTTTGCGCACTATTTTTGGCATAAATCTCTGGATCAACGGTTATCAAACAATCCACAACAGTATATCTGTGATATACGAACCTATCAAACTTGATGTAAATTGTTGGACATCAGAATTTCGGTCAAGGGCCAGACAACCATTTGAATACGTTTGGGGAAATATAAGGGGCCAGAAAAAACATGAAAATGACATTTTGGCCAGTAGAAAATGATGTCCAATTGAAATCTGATGGGGACAAAAAGTTACTTAAGCAAAGTCAAACATATCAAGCAACATCCAAATACAGTTTTCCGAGAAAGACCCGCAAATTTCCAAACACGTATCGGCTATCCAGTGAACACTTCGGATCCGATTGTGGCCACTATGTTTTAAAACTTCATCAAGGGAAATAGCTTTGCGTGACCAACCCGGATCCTTCAATCTCAATTTTACATCTTAAAATTGATCAAAAAGAAAAAAATAACCTTCAAGGAAAGGATCTACAAACAAATTCAGTTTTGGATTGGTTATTGCGGCTAACGGCTTGACAACCCCTGAAACTACAGAATGTCATAAATACAATCTTCACACTACAATTATACATCAGCTTCCACCTGACATCTCACCTAGGTTGACTACAGTATTTGCTAAATACCCACAAACTCAATTATTGGATGCCCCAAGTCCAGCTTGCGTCCCGCAAAACTAACCAGAGGTTAGCGATTGGGCATCACATGTCACCTGTAGCGATTCACTTTAATTGACAGTGAAATATCTTGAAACTCATCTTATACCAAAAAACTACGCTGAACCTTGAAGTTCAGTTATTAATTGTTTCTCTTCTTTATTTCAATATCAGACTTTTTCTTTATCAATAGCCCCTACAACAGTGACTGATTTTACAGTATTTAACGATGGAAAAACCCCCGATCATTTAACCTTTTTTACCTATAGGTTTGTCCTGTCCAAAAAGTCAAATTTCAAGAAGGGAGACATGTGTTTCATTTGTTGAGCCCACCATTTACTTACTCCATTTGCTTGAAAATTCCGTTTTTAATGTTTTCCTCGGAGGAGCAATTTGTTCTCTCAAGCAGTAACTAATTCATTGGCGCAATCGGAACGCAAGTATATGGATAAAACGCTCCCGTTATCGTGGATGCATCCAAATACGTATCATCAGTTTCAATTTTGATTTTTTTTGTTATGCAACCTTAAAATACTCCCCTAGAGAGTTTTCAAACGTTAGTAAAATAGCTTTTCAAAGTAAAATTACAAAGCGAATGAAAAACAACAATTCAAGCCACAATCTGATTCGCAAAATGAAGACATCTAAATCACCCAGTGGATGGAAAACTCTGCTGCTCATTAAACCATAAATTTTGTGAACTAAAAAACCGGGATGATTGGAAAGATTCGAAACCCTGAAAATTATGAAATATCTTTTTTTAAAAAAAAATAATGCATGCTTTTGAGCGAGTAGTGATTCTTCTGAATCGTAAAAAATGAAAGAGCATACACGCTGACTACGTTATATTCGATATTGCTAAAACAATTTTAATGGCAAAAATGCCGACTTATGAAAAGACCAATGATGGACCCATGAAAAGATTTTAACTCGACTTTGTTTGCAATCAATTTGTCGAGCTTAAGTCCAGCCCAAATATTGGTTCGAGATAAAGTCTTTTGTAAAATTTTGGGTCCAGTTGAAGTCTTTCGCAAAAAATCTGAGTCGAGCTAAAGTCCAGAATGTCTTAAAGTGCAGCTAAAATCTTCCCTTAGCTCAAATGAGTCGAGTATGGTCTTTTCATAGTACATTTCGGTCGAGCATTGTCTTTTCATAAGTCTGTGCCTAGACCTGGGCACCACTATGTCTAAACGTAATTTGAACAATATTTAATTGTTCAGTCAACATTTCATCTAACTAAGAGTAACTGCCGGTAGAAACACCAATCGCTGTAACATGCAATAGCTTCTCTATCAAACAAAGTTGTAGAAAAGCCAAGTGGACTCTCCATCAGAAAGTGATGCAGCATCGTGGAACACATTAAATTGCACTTTTCTTCTAATCATCAAAAATACGAGTTTAATCAATTAAATGTGACATTTCAACGGCAAATCCTTGTTGTTTCAGTATAATCAGCGTTGATAAGGCAGGGAATTGTCATTTTAGAGCAAGTTTCTGTGGTTTTATAGACATGCCTACAGAGTATCAAAAAGTTGGCTGATAAAGTGGTGATCAATTTACCAAATGCTGTTTTAAAAAAACTGAAATAGACTTGCTTGAAGATGAAAATTCTCGAACTGGAATTTTGCAGCGAGAATCAAAAAATTTTGCATTAAAGTCACTTCTGTGAGTTTTGTCTGTAGAGCTTAAGAAGAATTAACTCTATGGTCGACAATTTCGTGTTAGAAGCGATGACGGAGATAAAATTTCAATCTTAAAACAGCATCGTTCAATTGCTTCCTGTTTCAAATTGATTGCGCACCTTTTACCATATCAATTCTCATTCTTTTTCTGGGCGCAGAAATTGGCTTAGCCCACTATATCTCCCTTAAAATATGTCAACGCGCAAAAAATATCAATGCATATGATGATCAATCATTGTCTATACGTTTTTATAAATGAAGACCACTGAGAGACCTTTATCGGGTGATCATCTAATAGCCGCAAAGCATTTGTCCAGGCTTTTAGTTGAAAGTGAACACGCTTTGCAAAATCCCCTTCTAGAAAAAGCGAAAATTGTTTTTCAGAATAAATAAATGAATATAAATGAAACTAAAAAAGGTCCGATTCTTTTGTGCATTGTACTGAGATAAAAGGGGATAATGACTCGCCTACATTTAAGATATATAATGTTTTAAATCATTTTAACACATGGGCAAAGTGCAAGTCACAGTAGGTAATGTTATGTAATCAAATGTGACATTTTGAATTAGCCAATTGGCTCCAGAAAAAAATTGAGAAAATTGCAGACATTTTCGGCTATTGTCATTCATCATAACAAAACCCGAACTTATTTTTCAGCGGGCTGTAAAGAACAGTGGCCAGTTTTATTTTTCCAACAACTGTTAAGTTTTTGGCTGAAATGAGGGCCATGTTAATTAAATATAATTAAATCCGCAGAACGGTAACAAATTTAATCTTTTGATTGTTAACTGTGCACTGAAAAATATATCAGCCTGAAAACAATTTGCATTGTCGAAGTTATAGTAATTTTCCAGTTATCTGTTTTTTTAATAAAAAAAAAGAAATTATTCAATTGAAATGTTGTTGGTAGTAGCTTACGCTTCTGTATAACGAAGCACTATGAATCCCAGTCGACACGAAACCATATTATGTTAACTTTGTAAAATTACACCTGTGGTCATATTACTGCCCCACAATACTATCCATTGCACCATTGTAAGTACTTTATAATCTAACTTTACATGATTTTTTAAATATTTGTACTACAGATCCAATATAGGGGATTTAATCTATTAGAGCCTTGGAACGCAATGTTTTCAACTATCTTTTTCGCGGTTCTGTTGTTGTTGTTTTTTTATTTTACTGGCTTTTGAGGTGGTTTGTTGAGGTCCGCGCATTTGGTGGTGGTTACTATGTTTAGGTTCTTCTACTTCTACCGGTTTATGCAAATCAGATGCAAATCGATATTTTTGATCATTTGTGCTTAATGCATTTAAATTGCAGTTTTGATTACCATCTTTGACAGCCATTAATTCAACTCACAGAAATTTTGTTTCATAATGACCAGTACTTGCCGTAATAAATAAAATGCTTTACTGTTGATAAATTTTTCATCTTGTTTTCTCCAACACTTATTCATTTCATTGTTTGAATTATTGCTATAGGGCGAGCTTTGAAGTTACAATTATTTCTTTTTTTAGTTTCCTCTCACACTTTTATTGCATAAAAACGTTTAAAAGCAGCGAGAAAATAGATATTGAGTTGTATTCGCCATTCTCTTTTATTTATAGCCGTTTATAGCCATTTTTTGCGCAAACAACGTTGTTAGTAACGTGCTTCGCACGAAAACAGGAAATAAATCAAGCCTTGCTATGTTTAAGCTCTTCTTTAACACATAGGAAACACAAACACAATTTGTTTGTTCTGTTAAACATGGTTAAACATCTTCTGCACATTGTCTGCTAAAAAAAACGTGTTCAAACGTCTTTGCGTACATTTTGCACTTCAAGTCAGTACAAGCAGTTTGAGTAGAAAAAAGCAACAGAGCATTATTGTTTGAATTCAGTTCAAAGGTTATCTTTTCATCTCACCACAATAAAAATTTTCTAGCGCGTTTAATCACTTAACCATTTGCTTCAAGAAACGTCTCGAAAAATCTTCAAAGTAAAAATCATCAACTTTACTTTTTGCTAACCAAAGTGTCAATTTTATCAATTCGTCGTTTTTGATCGCACGCATTTCTAAGGAAACATTAAAAATGGCGCCGTACACTTTAACGTATTTCCCGGCAAAGGGTGCCGCTGAAATCGCCCGACTGGTACTAGCTTGTGCTGGTGTAGAATACGATGACAAGCGAGTGACGGGACAAGATTGGGCTTCGACCGAGAAGTCGAAAAGCCCAACGGGGGGCGCCCCTTTCCTCACCACCGATTACGGGAACTTCTCGCAGTCACTGGCGATTGCCAGATATTTGGCTAACAAACATGGGTTGGGTGGGAAATCGGACGAGGAAAGACTGAAGGCTGATATGGTGGTTGAGACGTTGAAATTGGACATAGCTCAGAAGTTTATGACTGCGCATTTTGAGAAGGATGAAGAAAGGAAGAAGACGATGGGAAATGAGGCGAGGGACAAGGCAGAGACTTTGCTTGGACTCCTCAATTCCAACTGTGTTTCTGCTAGTGGTTTCTTCTTGGGTTAGTTAGTGGGCAGAGCTTTTACGCCCCCAAACACACGTGCTATTCTTTTACATAGTAACGAGCTATATAGTCAGTCCCATAAAGTTGCAACGCTGTCGAACGTTTCAAGTGTCAAAGTTCAAATTTAAAACATGCAGATATCTAGCAAAACACTGCCCATTTGCATGCCCCGAGCTTCTCGAATGTTCGCTTAGGTTGCAACCTTATGGGACATTTACTATACAAAACAAATTTGTAACTGGGGTACAAAAGCACTGGTGGAGGGAGGATAGATCTGTACATTCTTTGGTCTTAGAATCGGGCTATGGTAATATCGCTTGTCAAAGGTATAGTTAAGATGGTCACAATTAACAATAACCATTAGAGACTATGCAGATAAAACAATCTATACGCACAGATGAAATGAGCTTGCAAACTGTTAGCTAGATTCCACCAGTGGCACCATAAAATCACGAGATAGGTATCCATATTGGATAGAAATTTTGGGAAATTTTACATGACAGGGACTTTGCCAAGATATTCACCATTCAATTATACGCAATTATAGGCAATGCAAAAAGCCCTAGAATCTGAAACAAGTTTTTCTTGCTAATTGTTACATGTCGGATTGTTCAATTAAATAGAAAAATAATTGTGGTACGAAAACGGTAGATAAGACGATGAACCGCACATAACATGAGGTGAAGATTTTGATTGTAAGCCTAACCGTGGATCTATCAAAAGTTCATGTAATGGTAGATGAGAAATAAATATTACCAACACAATTGCCGTCGCCATTGTACAGCTCCGAGGCGAACCCGAGTTGTTGGGGAAACTTCGAGAGGACGATAACAACCGTGTGAGTGATGTTTTCAATCAACTTTCGTTACGATTTTATTATTTGAATAAATTACACCACACTAATTGATTTAACTATCTTTTCCCACCCCTGTTTTCTTTTCACTCTTCATATAGAAAGGGTGGCGAGCAATGAGTCTAATCTTAAAGCAAAATTTCGCCACTGGCTTTTGAACCAATTAAATTAATCAACTCTTTAGATAGTGGAATATCGTGGGCGGATTTGATGCTCTTCAATATCTTCACCGATCTTCTGCCTCTCGCCTCGGCAAGCTTGGGGGTGACCTTGACTCTGGACAATTATCCCCGTCTCAAAAAGGTCTATGATAATGTAGCCGAAGAACCCAAAGTGAAGAAATGGATTGAGATCCGACCCCAATCGCAGTTCTAACTGAGCTACAATTGGGAGTTAGAAATCATCATCGCACTACTTATGATGAAATCTTTCTGCATTCTGCATGATTTACGACTGAACTCATTCACTAATAGTGACTTTCACTTCCCTTAGCAAATATTGTCCATAATAGTAATGATAGCAAAGCAAAGTTATCGAGAATAATCAGTCATGTCACACCTTTGATCTTCTTTGAATAACTTTAGTTGGCACGCGTTTTTCTAAGAAGCTAATAAAAATTGGTATCGACTGTTCCTTAATTTAAAAAAATAAATCTTCAAAATTTAATATATGTACCGCCAAGTTTTTGCTGACCAAGAGATATGAGGACAAATCTATTAAGTAGAATATCCGTTAGAATAACTTTAATTGGCACTCACAATTTTTACGACTCAAAGAGGAGTTATGGTGATTTACTTAAATCTGTGCATTCTATTTTCACAGGATGAAGTTAAATGCCCCTCATGAAAACAAGTGTTTAATTCAATCTAATGACAAAAAGTCAGAGGCAGAGAGAAAGTGGTTTTTTATCATGCAGTATTCTGAGAGAGAGAGAGAGAGAAAAGAGTGAATGTAAAAAAAATGGGCTCTAGGAGAGTGAATTTTTTAAATAGCATTCGGCTTAGCCAAATCTGATTGTTTGAAATATTTAAGTTAGTACTGGAATGTCTGGAAGGTTTTTTAATTATCTGAAGTAAATTTTATACTTCGAGATCGATTTCTGAGCTTTTTTCGCCAATCTGCCCTGTTATATGCATTTGTAGCAATTCTGTAAATTTTTCCTTTTTGAAGAATTCCGGGATTCTCTAGGGTTGAACTCATTTTATTTAGGGTTTTTGGTGATCTCTCGATTGGATTGTTATTTGTTTTTGAGTTCTGTTTGTTAAAAAATGGAGTACTTTTGATCAAACTTTGGTCGATTTATATTTTTAATTAATTTGCTGCCTATTTCTTCTGAATTCACTATTTGAGAAGTATTCACGAAATTTTAAGTATTGAGATGACAGTTCAGGGTTAAACAGGCTATATTTCACTGTAATGAAATCCACAAATTCAACACACCCATCTCCCCATTTGTTATCTGTTGCCCCTTACAAAACACATGCCATTACTTAGTAAACTATTATGTAAAACAATGACACATGTGGTTGGTGTGCGCGAACACTATACACCCAAAAAGCTGGTGGGAATTTACGGAAAAAATCATATTTCTTCATTAGTTGTTTAGCGTCTAAGTGAAAGGCATTGGGTAGGGTCACTGCTCATGCAGGAGAACTTTCAATGTTTCTTTTAGAATAGTTGAAAATAAATAAATGGGATAGCACATAATCCGTTTGCAATGGTATCAGAAAACTTTACTATTTTATTCTCTTTCGAAAATCGTCTTTTCGGACTTTATTTAGTAATAAAGTTTTTGAAGCAAAAACCGGTCTCCTTTGTCCTTTGTTCTTTAATTGTTTGGTTTGAGGCCTGTTGGATGTTATTTTTATGTTGAATAATTATAGAAATAAAGTCATCTGAATAAGTCTGAGTGCAAAATTTTGATGTCAGTAGGCGTTGGAATTGAGTTTTGTGAGAGAATCTGTATCTGCATGCAGATACAGAAATACCTGATCATAAAAATTTGCTTAGTCGTCAAAAGGCTCAATTTGTTCCATATTTGATAGTGCTCATTGCTTCTTAGAGATCCCAGAAGCGTCAATTGTTGACCATGGTGCCGTTCATTATGGCGCAAAAATTCCCTTTGAAACTGAATTCACAAAACAGTGCAGATATCAGATGATATTAAGGTGACTTGAAAACCCATAAAACTGGTCTTTTTAACTTGCGTTCGGTTACTGCGATGTACTCGCATGTTTACATTCTACGCACTATTATCTGTGTGCCTACGTTCCATCACCAGAACCCCATTTGAAGAGACAACTTACCTCCGTCTCTACTGAAGTCGCGAAGTCGCTGTCTCAAATTTATAGGTTTTAGGAGCGTTTTTGCTTCTGCCATTCCAAAGAACTGCCAACTTTTTCACATGTCTCATATTTGTTGATCAAATCCCGGCCCAAATCGGAGCTTTGGGGTGTACCGCCATTTCTGTTACACAGGTTAATACTGCCTGTGAGCTTTCGATTCCGTTTGCTGTAATTCTTCCTTTTCGTTTGGTTGTGATCCGCCAGTACGTTATCCGTCCCCCGTTACAGAGCACATGCCATTACTTATTAAATTATCGTTAAAAACTATGGCACGTGCGGTTGGTGAGTGCAAATAGTATACATCCAAGACTCTGGTTGGCATATACGCAAAAAAATCAATTTTGACAGTATCTGTTTAGCGTTTAAGTGACGGGCTTTGGGCGGGTTTACGGAACATGCAGGAAAACTCTAAACGTTTCTTTTAGAATAGTTGAGAAAAGACAAATTGGATAGCACATAATCCGTTTGCAATGTTTTCAGAAGACTTTTATTTCTTATTTTCTTTCTAAAATTGTCTGTGTGGACTTCATTTAGTAGTAAAGTCTTTGTAGCAAAAACCCGTCTCCATTGTTCTTTAATTGTTTGGTTCCGTCCTGGTGGACTCTACTTTTGTGATAAATCTTTGTTTTGATAGAATTAAAATCATCTTAATCAGTCTGAGTTGAAAATTTTCATTTCATTAGGCGTTGGAATAGTTTTTTTGTGAGAGAACTTTATCAGGCAAAAATCACGCACTCCGAAAGAGATTCCTGCGCATAAAAAATTGCTCAACCGTCAAAGGGCGCAATTTGTTTAATATTTGATGGTGCCCTTTGCTTTTGCGCTTTAGTTTTTCTTTCTGTTTACGATGGGTGTTTTTTCTTTCTCAGAGAAAGCGTAAACAAGAAAACTAACAATTCCAACAAATTTTGCTTTGATTTATCCTCACTATAGCTGAATTTTCACTCATGTACGTGATTACTGGCTGCTAGCATTTGTTTCTTGTACTGCTCCATTGTTGTTCTATTTACCAGGACATACTCCTGAAAGACGAAAATGTGAACTTAAACTTTTAAAGCTGGCATATTTAACTTGCGTTTGGTTACTGTGATGTACTTGCATGTTGACTTGCTAAGCACATTTACCTGTTTTCTCTATATTCCATCACCGGAACACCATTGAGGAGACAACTTACTTGTTTCCTCTTTGAAGCCGCTGTGTCAAACTCATATGTCTTAGATGCGTTTTTACTTCCTCCATTTTTGCGAACTGCAGAACTTTTTCACATGTCTTATATTTTTTGATCAAAGCCCGCACCAAATCGGTTCGTTGGTGTGTACCTCCACTTCTGTTACACAGGTTAATATTGCTTGTGAGTTTTCGATTCCGTTGGCTGCAGTTCTTCCTCTTCTATTGCATGAGGTTTGTAGACTGCTGGAAAGAGTCCTTAAGCCATTACTTGTCTTCTGAAGTGTAGGTTCTGTGTCAGTACGAAAAAGAATTTGCTTGTTTAGATTTTGTCGGTGAGCTTGAAGATGGTGTTTTTACTAGCTTCAACTCAGTTTTCAACGTTACAAAGGCACAAAAGCGTGCTTCCTGAAGGCGCGCTAGAAAATTCTTAAAATACAGAAATTTAGTCCATTTTGTTGTTACTCTTTTTGGCGAAATGTAAAAATGAGTTGCTATTTTGACCTTTTTTAGTAATGGCTTCTTAATTTTTTTACCGGTTGGTTCTCCATTGTACTGTGAATTTTGATTTTGTTCTCTTTGTTGAGGGCAAGTATTCACTATGCAGAACCTTCGAAAAATTATTTTGATCGTCAAATGTTATCTCTTGAGGGATTATATATAATGATGTTAGAATTTCGATCAAACTATAGTCTTAAACTTAGTGAGAATTAGAAAGAAAGTTTGACTTACCAGATTAGAAAGACAAGCAATTTGATTTTGATCAAAGAAATTATATAAATGAATCGTCAAGAAATGGTGCTGAGAATCAATATTCGGTTCAAATTGGTGAATCTAGATAACTATTATTAGAGTTAGATTAATTGATGTAAAATCTTCCCAGCACGTATTAAATGATGATGATATCTCCGGAAGTGTGAATGAATTCTTAGAAAAGTGCAAATGCATTCCATTTATGGTTCCCTTTGCGACTGATTTGCAGAAGCAAACCATATTGGGTAACCCTTGCGACCCCCACTATAAATCACGGTGCTAAGATTAGTTTTGTATCTTGACTTTTTCACACTGATAATGGGTATATATACAGCTGATTTTGAGTCCTTTTTCATCCCCAAATTCAAATCACCATCTTGATCTTATAATCAGATCTCTCCTGTAAATCTCTAAATTCTACTGTAAAATATCATTTTGTTATTCTCTCATTTTTGAGAAATTAATTCTTTTACTTAGTTAAAAACGCCTTTTATTCCGCTTGCGAAAGTCCATAACCCAACAGGTTATGGGCCCAGCAATTTTCTAAGTCATAAAATTGTTTTCCAAAACAAAACCAATTTGTTGTTGACAGTCGTAATCTTTTTCTGCTTAGTACCTTTTCTTTTCACAACTGTTTTGCCTGCTCAAACTTCAATGGATCAACAGACAGTGAAGCTGCTGACCTACACAGGAAAGGCACAGGACTTTCCAATCTAGAGCACAAGATTTGTGGCGATGAGGCAGACGAAGGGACTCTACAAATCACTACTGGGGACAGAGGAGCAACCCAATGAGCCTGCGCCACTGGCCAATGGGGCAACCAATGATGTTAAGAAGAACCACAAGATGCTGAAGGATGCATATGAGAAGAAAGTTGCAGACATCAAGGAGCAACGGAACAATGTGTGGTGCCATCTGGCACTGAGTCTAGATGCAACAACCCTCATGCTGATGAGACATGACTGTGTGGGAGATGATGGCATTGGAGATGGAGCAAAGGCTTGGAAGCTTTTGCAAGAGAGATTTCAGAGTGCGGAGACGCCGACAGTGGTGACTTTAGTGGCACAGCTTGCTCGACTGCAGCTCGAGGATTCTGAGGATTTGGACAGCTTCTTCATCAGAGGACAAGAGTTGCTCACAAGGCTACAAGAAGCAGGGGAAGCAGTCTCAGAGACCCTCTTCAACGCCTTGGTCCTCAATGGTCTGCCAATGAGGTATGAAAGTTTTGTAATACAGGAAAGCTTCAACCCGGCAACGAACTTCACAGAGTTGAGGAAAAGGCTGCAGAACTTTCATGAGAGCACGGTGCAGAGACACAAGGGACAAAGTGGTTCAGTGGCACTGGCAGTGAAGCGTGACTTCAAGAAGGGACCCAAGAAAGGAAACTGCTTTGTGTGTGGGATCCCTGGACACTTTGCCAAGGACTGCAGGAAGAAGGAGACAGCACAATGCAGCAAGTGTGGTGAGAAGGGTCACCTAGACAGGGCATGCAAGAGACAAAGAGATGGAGGCAAACATGAGTCAGTGGCAATGGGTCCAACATTGGCTACACCAGACGAGGAATGCTGGGCAGCTCTTACCCAGTGGAAGACAGCAGGCATGCTAGTGGACAGTGGTTGTACAGATCACATAGTGACGAACATCGATGCGTTTCTGGACTTTGTGCCCATTCAACCAGTGGTCAGAAATCCCAACGGAGAGGCTTCCAGAGTGGTGGGCAGAGGCTGTGTGAGAATCAGCATACCCTCAAACAAAGGGGAATTCCAATGCGAACTCAAAAATGTTCTGTGTGTGCCGGACTATTCTTCAAACCTCGTATCAGTCTCAAGATGCGCGGAGTGGGGAAATAGCTTCACTTTCGAGAGAGGAAACAGCTGCATGAAACTCCAGAAGGGAACTCGGGTAAAACTAACACAAGAAAATAATTTGTTTTACTTACCCTGCAGCGTTCTAGAATTCAAGATGAGTTCCAACAGCGTGAAACTTGACAGTGCAAGGAAGTGGCACAGACGATTGAGTCATTTGAATCAAGCGGATGTGGTTAGGAATGCACCAGAGACAGTGGGGGAACTCGATGATGTATGCAATGTGTGTGCATTGGCCAAGATCACAAAGACTCCAGTACCAAGAGTGGCAGAGACCCACTCAGAAGAGAAGCTGGAGAGGGTGTTCACAGACGTGATGGGACCTTTCAGAGTAGAGTCACTGTCAGGGTTCCGGTTCTGCATTGTGTTTGCAGACCAGTACACGAAGTTTGTGTTTGTGGACTTGCTTAAGGCAAAGAGTGAAGCACTGGCCAGCCTGAAGAAATTTGTTCACAGTGTGGGGACGCCCAAGAAGCTGAGGCAAGACAATGCGAAGGAGTTTCTCTCAGAGCATTTCGAGACGTACTGCTTGGATGCAGGCATTCTACAGGAAAAGACCATACCAGAAACGCCACAACAGAATGGTTTAGCTGAGAGGTGCAACAGGACACTGCTGGAGATGGCAAGATGTTTGCTCATTGACTCAGGACTTCCCAAGATGATGTGGGGAGCAGCAATTCTTCACGCAGCAAGGATCAGAAACTTGGTTGTGAGACGAGGAGAAGAAAAATGCCCAGCAGAGCTGATGAGAGGTATAAAACCTAAGCTTTCAATTAGTAAATTATCTATTTTTGGTTGCACAGTCTTCATGAGGAAGAGGGACAGAGAAGTCAGCAAACTTGAACCCAAGGCACTGGAAGGGAAGTTTGTGGGTTACACTGAAGGAGAAAACGGATACCTGGTGTACATACCCAACACACGCAAGGTGATGGCAGTTCGAGATGTGATCATCAAGGAGTCTGAAGTGGGCTCAATCCCTGACAACAAAGAAACGGCGGACCTACTAGATGATGGGTCGGAACTGGGAATCTGGCACCCAGATGATGGTCATCAAGATGATGATAACAGAGACAGACAGGACACATCTACTGCAATAAAGGAGGAGTGGCATGACGCAGGGAGCGTGAATACTCAAGAAACAACACTGAGACAAGAGGCCTCGGATGTTGGAGAAACAGCACTAGATGAAGAATCTACTGCAACAAGAGGGAGTCACAGAGACTCAGATTCACTGGAAGACAGTGACACAGAAGACTTCTCACAGTTAGAGACAGTTGGCTTCAATGAAGATGCACTGGAACACGCGGACAGAGCGGAGCCCAGACGAGGGACACGAGCAAGGAATGTTCCGCAATTTTTTGGAGAAGTCAGGACCCATCTTGCTGTGACTGAGGGCGACTATGTGGAACCCAAAACAGTCTACGAAGCCAAGCAAGGTGACGATTGGGACCAGTGGCACCGGGCAATGAAGGACGAGGTCAAGGCACTCCAAGACAACGAGACTTGGAACCTAGTGAGACCACCCACAGACAAGGACGTCATACCGGGCAAATGGGTTTACAAAGTGAAATTGGGACCCAGTGGTCAAGTGGACAAATACAAAGCGCGCTATGTGGCGAAAGGCTTCAAACAAGTGGAAGGACTGGACTACTTTGAGACTTTTGCGCCTACCTGCAAGCCAGAGACATTCAGGATTCTACTTCAACTATCAGCGAAGCAGGGCCATGTGATGCACCAATTTGATGTCAAGACTGCTTTCCTGCACTCACCAATCGAGGAAGAAGTGTATCTGGAACAGCCACAGGAGTTTGTAAAACGCGGATCAGATGGGGAGAAGTTAGTATGCCGACTAAATAAATCAATTTATGGTTTGAAACAGGCTGCTAACAACTGGTACAAAGAGCTGGCAAACTTCCTACTGAGACAGGGGTTCACCAGAAGCAGGAACGATCACTGCTTGTTCGCAAGATCAGAAGCAGAGGATCACACCTTCATCTTGGTCTGGGTTGACGACATCATAGTAGCATCAAGAAGTATGACAGTGGTCTCTGATGTCAAGAAGGCACTAGAAGCAACCTTTCACATGGAAGACAGAGGGAGACTACACTGGTTTCTGGGTCTAAGAATCAGACGAGAAGAGGGCAAAGTCACAGTCGACCAAGAACGCTACATAGAAACAATGCTTGAGCGGTTTCAAATGGATCAATGCAAACCCTCAAGAACTCCAGCTGATTTGAATTTGAAACTTCAGACAGCACAGAACGGAGACGAAGAAGTGGACCAGAGGATCTACAGAAGCTTGGTTGGATCACTTCTGTATCTGGCCAAACAGACGAGGCCAGACATCATGTTCACAGTCAACATTCTGTCCAGACACATGAATGCACCTACCAATCAACACTGGATGTGCGGAAAACGACTTCTGCGATATCTTCAAGGTTCAAAAGGTTTAAAACTTACTTACACAAAAGAGGCTAGTTATGATTTAGTGGGGGAAAGTGATGCAGACTGGTCTGGAGACGTGAACGACAGAAAATCAACAACGGGCTATTACTTCAAGCTCAACGGACGTGGCGCAGCACTCAGCTGGGGTGTCAAGAAGCAGGCCACAGTTGCTCTTTCTTCATCAGAAGCAGAATATCAGGGCATGGCAGCAGCAGTTCAGGAAGCACTCTACCTGAAACAACTTCTAGAGGATTTTGGCATCCAACAGAAACGTCCAATAGCAATTGGAGAAGACAACCAAAGTTGTATCAGACTCTGCCAAAACCCAGTCATGCACAAAAGGAGCAAGCACATCGAAACAAAGTTTCACTTCATCCGGGACAAAACAGAGGATGGGACTATTTCAATTCATTACGTTCCTACAGACAAAATGGCAGCGGACATCTTCACAAAGTCCTTACCCGTTTCGAAAGTGGAAACATTCAGAGCAGTTTTGATGGGAACAGACTCTACGCAATCAGCTCAAGTCTGAGTGGGGGTGTTAGAATTTCGATCAAACTATAGTCTTAAACTTAGTGAGAATTAGAAAGAAAGTTTGACTTACCAGATTAGAAAGACAAGCAATTTGATTTTGATCAAAGAAATTATATAAATGAATCGTCAAGAAATGGTGCTGAGAATCAATATTCGGTTCAAATTGGTGAATCTAGATAACTATTATTAGAGTTAGATTAATTGATGTAAAATCTTCCCAGCACGTATTAAATGATGATGATATCTCCGGAAGTGTGAATGAATTCTTAGAAAAGTGCAAATGCATTCCATTTATGGTTCCCTTTGCGACTGATTTGCAGAAGCAAACCATATTGGGTAACCCTTGCGACCCCCACTATAAATCACGGTGCTAAGATTAGTTTTGTATCTTGACTTTTTCACACTGATAATGGGTATATATACAGCTGATTTTGAGTCCTTTTTCATCCCCAAATTCAAATCACCATCTTGATCTTATAATCAGATCTCTCCTGTAAATCTCTAAATTCTACTGTAAAATATCATTTTGTTATTCTCTCATTTTTGAGAAATTAATTCTTTTACTTAGTTAAAAACGCTTTTTATTCCGCTTGCGAAAGTCCATAACCCAACAAATGAGAAAAACTTATATTGATTGCTGCTGAAAACCGAAAACGAAGTTTTAGTTCCAAAGTTAAATTATGCTGAGGAAAATTTTGATGAGCAACAGATCTGCTAAAGAAATTTTCATTAAGGAAAACAATCCTAGACATCCAGGAGATTTATTTTACATTTTGTAAAACCGTCATTGAGTTGCCTCTTCAGGATCAATTCATGTTCTTTAAGTTTCCGCATCATTTCAAGATCTCCGTGCAAAATCTTCATGAAACACAAGCAAAAATTCTTGCAACATACGTAAATAGTATTATAACAACGAAATATATAGGAAGTCCAGAGCTAACAAAACCTTCCAGTTCAAAAAGACTTCCAAAAATATCGGGACGTTTTCTTATATCAAAAAGCTCATCCGAAAATTATGAGTCACTAAAAATTATCATGTCACTTAAATGTACTGATTTTGTCTTTATAAATAAATCATTGGTTTTTCTTCAGCTTCAAAAGATACGCATTTATATCAATTGTGAACGTAAAATAAATGTTGCGTAAGGAATCAGTAATAAGTAAAAATGATGTTAGGAAAAATAAGAAAAATTTAGCAAAAATGCATGTTCAGATAAAATGATGACAATAATAGTTGATGAGAGAACTTTATGACCAATCCGTTAGCGGACACACACTGCCAATTAAGCAATTATAACCACTTCAAAACGGCTTTTCATTATATACGTCAGCAAATTAAACTGACAAAGTATCATCCCTTAATTTTTAAACAAAAGTTAGTTGGCTTCAAATACAAGATGAGATGACAATGTCTTAGCGGCCAGTGACAATTGATATAAATCTAACATAACCGAGCAAATAATTGCAACTGTTAATATTCTGAGATCAGTAATTTTCAAATCGTCCTGATAAAATCAGATGGCCAATTGACCTCTCTGCTATTGTGTCCACTAATAACTCCATCCACCGAGCCAAACAATTGACCCTAATGGTTTCGACCATACTTAGTGGTTGGAGATATAATATGATCAAACGGTTTTTTGTTCTGTCATACTCGCCCAAACGCAAAAGAATATATGTGTGATATCATTAGAAAACGAATTCAACGTAGAATTGTAAAGTCATTTTTTATTTTCGTTTTTTTTTGTTGTTTAAAATTTTCGTTTGGTTCTCGTGGTTAAAATTTTTGTTTGGTATTTTCCCGACTTTTTGTTCACTTAATTTCAACTGTCTAACCATTAACGTTGGCAAAAAATTCTTAATGTTAATTAAACTGAGACGCAATAGCTAAGCTGTTACTTGTCTCTTGTGAACCTTACTACGGAAAAGATTTGAAGTAAAAACGGAAAAGATTTTGATCCGCAATTGTTTTTAGGAATTTGTACTACATTTTTTTCACTTTTTATTGTCAATGAGAAATGGAAAGTAAGCAGTGGTCTTGATAACGCTAGAAAAGTAAACTAAGATAAGAAAATGAATGTGTACTATCAAAGCGAAAAATTTATTCAAACGTGTTTTAGAATGGCAAGAGAAAGTTGGGTTTCCACCGATTTCAGGGCATTATAGAGTTTTTGATTTCACATGGGGCTCTTTTGATTTCACTATTGACTGCTCTTTTTTCACTGCTTTTTATTTTGATATTCTGCAAAATCATTTAAACTTGACACATGTGTTCTAAAAGCGAATGGTTGGAACTGATTGAACATGTCAATGAAGAGCAAATGATTTTTATTTCGTTGATTTTTAATTTTTTTGAACAGATTATTTGATTAAGGACAAAATTGTCGTGATCTTGAACGCGACTCAGAAGGAATTCAATAATCTGTGTTTTGAAATAAATTGGGAATTGAAAATAAACGAAATTTGACCCAGTGTATGTTAGCACTTAGCTGTAAGAAAATAATAAGAATTTTTAGATTAGACATTTTTTACAGGTGTAGCATGTGAAATTTGTTCGTCCTATTTTGGTGGAAATGGCGCGTCTAAGTTCATCATTAGATTTATAAATTTCTAATTTGATTTCAGCGGGCGTTAGAAATGAGTTTCTGTTGCGGATGCAACTTCAAGATGGCTAAATACGGAAGTTATGATTTGCCGCAAAAAAAACTTGACTTTATGTCCCACATTGCTAACTGTCAGTTACAAAAAAACATGGAAACAAAACATCTGAATTTGACTTTTTCAATGCTAGAAATATGTTTTTCACTACATATTAACGGTAACTAACCGACATTCAACCTTCTGATGTTACAATTACAGACGCTAACGATTACTTGGTTGTGACAAGAGCAGACAGTGATCTCCTGCATGAATTTTTTACTGGAATCAGACGTCACCAAGGACATTTTTTTGGAAGTTGTGTTTCAGACTTCACCCCTACAAGAGGTTCTAGTTTTTTGTACTGGTTTCAGACGTCACCAGCAGAAGTCCGCCCGAGGTCTCAGACGCCACCTCTGATGTCCTGTTCCTCTGTTAGATCGAGCAAAAAATCTCTAATTTTTTCGACAAAAAGCCACCAAAAAATTGAAATTTTCCCCCAAAAAACCTGTTTTCTGTTACTATAACACCTCGATTGATAAACTTTGACTAGTTTTATTATTCTAATAGCAAGTAAAAGCAATTTAACTACTTTGAAAAAAAAATTGGTGAGAAAAAGGCCAAAAGTCAGAAAAACGGTCGCAAAATCAGAAAAATCAAAAAATCCATTTTTATTTTCTGATTGCATATTCTAATGAAATACCAAAAAAGCCTTCGAACTAATTTTTTGAGCTAGTTTTCAAATAGCGAGAAGGCCATTCTAGTCGATATATCATACTGGAGACAGAGAACCAGTTGCATGTTTTTGTTGATGCATCGATTGTTGCAACGTGTGCTGTTGTCTACCTCAGGAGCTTGAATAAGGCCAGCAACGAAGTACAAACGGCATTCGTGATCGGAAAATGCAAAGTAGCGCCCGTAGAACAGTTGAGCGTTCCAAAGTTGGAACTAGAGGCATCTGTCACAGGTGTTCAACTCCTGAATTTTGTTAGACATGAACTCTCTGTTGAAATCAGCAATGTTTTTTATTGGACGGATAGTCAAGTTGTCCTTGACTGGATTGGTTCTTCCAAGAAGCAAACAATTTTTGTTGCTAATCGCATTGCAGAAAAAATAAAAAGAAAACCTGACAACCGGACAAACTTAAACCCAGCTGATCATGGTACTCGTGATTTAGAACCCAAGGAAATTGAAGCAAAATGGTTTAAGCCACCAGATTTTCTCTCCACAAATGATGTCTTTTGTAGACCTACAAAGCAAATGCCAATTTGTGCTGCAACAACACGATCTGCCTTAAGAACCAAGACCCCAGTACTCGACCCTAAACAGTTTTCAACATGGACAAAGATTTTGCTAACGATAGCTACTGTTTTCAATCTGATCTACAGAGCGAAGAAACAGCGTGACAATCACCATCAATACACTGTTGAAGACATTGAATTATCAAAATCTTACTTGATACAAATGTCGCAAGTCAATAGCTTCCCAAACGTCATCGATTGGCTAAAAGGTAGCCTTAAACTGGACCCGAAACTCAAACACAGGTCGTTAAACCCAATGGTTGATAAGAACGGTATATTACGCGTCTGTGGAAGGCTAATTTTTGCTCCCAGTGAACTCGAGTTGGCCAAGCGGCCAATACTACTTCATGCAAAAGATCACATTTGTCGTTTATACCTCAAACATGCCCATCGCATCTGTGTGCATCAGGGAACAGAAGCCACTAAAGCTTTTGTACACCAAAGGTACTACGTAATTGGTCTCCGCAGAACTCTGCAGAGCATTAGATACAAATGCTTCCTTTGTCGACGTTTCGAACCGTAAAGCATTGAGACTTTTATGGCACCACTACCTGATTGCCGCTTCCCTACTGAAAACAAACAATTTACATTTGCCAACTGCGAATTAGACTTTTTCGGCCCATTTTACATTGAGGAAGAAAAAGATAAGCTTCAGAAACACTACGGCCTCATCTTTACTTGTCTGGTAACGCGAGCTGTTCACTTGGAAACCTGTCCAGATTTGAATACAGACACTTTTTTGAACGTCTACCGCCGCTTCACGTCGCGAGGATGTAAGCCCGCTGATTTGTACAGTGACAATGGTAAGACTTTTGTTGGTGCCAAAGAAGAACTTAAAAGGTGTCTGAATGATCTCGACAAGGACAAAACTCACAAAGCACTCGCGGCACAGACCACCAAGTGGCACTTCAACCCACCTTATGGCCCTCATTTTGGCAGCGCTTGGGAGCGGCTGATCCAGAGTGTCAAGCGGACGCTCCTGATCATTCTAGGGTCAAGAAAGTTTACTTTTGACGTTTTCCACACAATCATGGTTGAAGCAGAAGCTATGATGAACTCCAGGCCACTTACAAACGTGTCGGTCGCCATGGAAAACGAAGAACCATTGACGCCAAACCATTTTCTACTTCAGCGTCCTTACAACTCTCTTCCCCCTGGTATCTTCCCGTCAACCAAGCCAGCTAACATGAAGTCTTGGAAGAATGTTCAACAATTCCTCAACCACATCTGGAGGAGACTGGTCCGGGAATACCTACCGATAAAGCAACCAAAATGGACCGAAAACGGCGGGAATTCAGTCAAAGTCAACGATGTGGTGTGGATCCTGAAAGACTTCACCCCACGTGGTATTTGGCCTCTGGGAAGAGTAGAAGAAGTGTTCCCTGGACGAGATGGTAACAACAGAGTAGTTAAAGTGAAAACAGCTTACGGCCCTTTCGTCCGCCCCGTGTCCGGTCTCGCCCGTGTTTTCTCTGATTAGCTTTTTTGTTGATTTTTTTTGCGCTCCGGTTTTAGGCAAAGGGGGTTGCATTTAGTTTTATTCAATTCAATTTGGGTTTATGGATTCTAGCTGGAATTGGAAACAATATTTATTTGGTGAATTTATTCGTGTTTTACCCTCTTATTCCTGTTGCCCCGTGGAGCATGTTGCGGATGCAATTTCAAGATGGCTAAATACGGAAGTTAAGCTCATTTGCCGCAAAAAAAACTTGACTTTATGTCCCACATTGCTAACTGTCAGTTACCAAAAAACATGGAAATAAAACATCTGAATTTGACTTTTTCAATGCTAGAAATATGTTTTTCACTACAGTTTCTGTGGGTGAGAGAAATTTACGATAGAAAAGTATAGCCGAACTCGTATAAGCCCTGCCGATTTATATACTGTCGGTCACCTTTGTTGCAGAGTAATTGTTAAACAACTCAATTTTGTCGAGGTATTTAATCGCTTCCATCTTTAAACTTTCTGACACACACACACAAATACACG
>NW_027450088.1:7500-23508 GCF_964194025.1 Convolutriloba macropyga | reverse complement strand
CTCAAGCTCAAGCTCAAGCTCAAGCTAGCTAGCTAGCTAGCTCAAGCTCAAGCTCAAGCTAGCTAGCTAGCTCAAGCTCAAGCTAGCTAGCTCAAGCTCAAGCTAGCTAGCTAGCTCAAGTTCAAGCTAGCTAGCTAGCTCAAGCTCAAGCTAGCTAGCTAGCTCAAGCTCAAGCTAGCTAGCTCAAGCTCAAGCTAGCTAGCTCAAGCTCAAGCTAGCTAGCTAGCTCAAGCTCAAGCTCAAGCTAGCTAGCTCAAGCTCAAGCTCAAGCTAGCTAGCTAGCTCAAGCTCAAGCTAGCTAGCTAGCTCAAGCTCAAGCTAGCTAGCTAGCTCAAGTTCAAGCTAGCTAGCTAGCTCAAGCTCAAGCTAGCTAGCTCAAGCTCAAGCTAGCTAGCTCAAACTCAAGCTAGCTAGCTAGCTCAAGTTCAAGCTAGCTAGCTAGCTCAAGCTCAAGCTAGCTAGCTAGCTCAAGCTCAAGCTAGCTAGCTCAAGCTCAAGCTAGCTAGCTCAAGCTCAAGCTAGCTAGCTAGCTCAAGCTCAAGCTCAAGCTAGCTAGCTCAAGCTCAAGCTCAAGCTAGCTAGCTAGCTCAAGCTCAAGCTAGCTAGCTAGCTCAAGCTCAAGCTAGCTAGCTAGCTCAAGTTCAAGCTAGCTAGCTAGGTCAAGCTCAAGCTAGCTAGCTCAAGCTCAAGCTAGCTAGCTCAAGCTCAAGCCAGCTAGCTCAAGCTCAAGCTCAAGCTAGCTAGCTAGCTCAAGCACAAGCTTGCTAGCTAGCTCAAGCTCAAGCTAGCTAGCTCAAGCTCAAGCTAGCTAGCTCAAGCTCAAGCTAGCTAGCTCAAGCTCAAGCTCAAGCTAGCTAGCTAGCTCAAGCACAAGCTTGCTAGCTAGCTCAAGCTCAAGCTAGCTAGCTCAAGCTCAAGCTAGCTAGCTCAAGCTCAAGCTAGCTAGCTAGCTCAAGCTCAAGCTCAAGCTAGCTAGCTCAAGCTCAAGCTCAAGCTAGCTAGCTAGCTCAAGCTCAAGCTAGCTAGCTAGCTCAAGCTCAAGCTAGCTAGCTAGCTCAAGCTCAAGCTAGCTAGCTCAAGCTCAAGCTCAAGCTAGCTAGCTAGCTCAAGCTAGCTAGCTAGCTCAAGCTCAAGCTAGCTAGCTAGCTCAAGTTCAAGCTAGCTAGCTAGCTCAAGCTCAAGCTAGCTAGCTAGCTCAAGCTCAAGCTAGCTAGCTCAAGCTCAAGCTAGCTAGCTCAAGCTCAAGCTAGCTAGCTAGCTCAAGCTCAAGCTCAAGCTAGCTAGCTCAAGCTCAAGCTCAAGCTAGCTAGCTAGCTCAAGCTCAAGCTAGCTAGCTAGCTCAAGCTCAAGCTCAAGCTAGCTAGCTAGCTCAAGTTCAAGCTAGCTAGCTAGCTCAAGCTCAAGCTAGCTAGCTCAAGCTCAAGCTAGCTAGCTCAAGCTCAAGCCAGCTAGCTCAAGCTCAAGCTCAAGCTAGCTAGCTAGCTCAAGCACAAGCTAGCTAGCTAGCTCAATCTCAAGCTAGCTAGCTCAAGCTCAAGCTAGCTAGCTCAAGCTCAAGCTAGCTAGCTAGCTCAAGCTCAAGCTCAAGCTAGCTAGCTCAAGCTCAAGCTCAAGCTAGCTAGCTAGCTCAAGCTCAAGCTAGCTAGCTAGCTCAAGCTCAAGCTCAAGCTAGCTAGCTCAAGCTCAAGCTCAAGCTAGCTAGCTAGCTCAAGCTCAAGCTGGCTAGCTAGCTCAAGCTCAAGCTAGCTAGCTAGCTCAAGCTCAAGCTAGCTAGCTCAAGCTCAAGCTCAAGCTCAAGCTAGCTAGCTAGCTCAAGCTAGCTAGCTAGCTCAAGCTCAAGCTAGCTAGCTAGCTCAAGTTCAAGCTAGCTAGCTAGCTCAAGCTCAAGCTAGCTAGCTAGCTCAAGCTCAAGCTAGCTAGCTCAAGCTCAAGCTAGCTAGCTCAAGCTCAAGCTAGCTAGCTAGCTCAAGCTCAAGCTCAAGCTAGCTAGCTCAAGCTCAAGCTCAAGCTAGCTAGCTAGCTCAAGCTCAAGCTAGCTAGCTAGCTCAAGCTCAAGCTAGCTAGCTAGCTCAAGTTTCAAGCTAGCTAGCTAGCTCAAGCTCAAGCTAGCTAGCTCAAGCTCAAGCTAGCTAGCTCAAACTCAAGCTAGCTAGCTAGCTCAAGTTCAAGCTAGCTAGCTAGCTCAAGCTCAAGCTAGCTAGCTAGCTCAAGCTCAAGCTAGCTAGCTCAAGCTCAAGCTAGCTAGCTCAAGCTCCAGCTAGCTAGCTAGCTCAAGCTCAAGCTCAAGCTAGCTAGCTCAAGCTCAAGCTCAAGCTAGCTAGCTAGCTCAAGCTCAAGCTAGCTAGCTAGCTCAAGCTCAAGCTAGCTAGCTAGCTCAAGTTCAAGCTAGCTAGCTAGCTCAAGCTCAAGCTAGCTAGCTCAAGCTCAAGCTAGCTAGCTCAAGCTCAAGCCAGCTAGCTCAAGCTCAAGCTCAAGCTAGCTAGCTAGCTCAAGCACAAGCTTGCTAGCTAGCTCAAGCTCAAGCTAGCTAGCTCAAGCTCAAGCTAGCTAGCTCAAGCTCAAGCTAGCTAGCTCAAGCTCAAGCTCAAGCTAGCTAGCTAGCTCAAGCACAAGCTTGCTAGCTAGCTCAAGCTCAAGCTAGCTAGCTCAAGCTCAAGCTAGCTAGCTCAAGCTCAAGCTAGCTAGCTAGCTCAAGCTCAAGCTCAAGCTAGCTAGCTCAAGCTCAAGCTCAAGCTAGCTAGCTAGCTCAAGCTCAAGCTAGCTAGCTAGCTCAAGCTCAAGCTAGCTAGCTAGCTCAAGCTCAAGCTAGCTAGCTCAAGCTCAAGCTCAAGCTAGCTAGCTAGCTCAAGCTAGCTAGCTAGCTCAAGCTCAAGCTAGCTAGCTAGCTCAAGTTCAAGCTAGCTAGCTAGCTCAAGCTCAAGCTAGCTAGCTAGCTCAAGCTCAAGCTAGCTAGCTCAAGCTCAAGCTAGCTAGCTCAAGCTCAAGCTAGCTAGCTAGCTCAAGCTCAAGCTCAAGCTAGCTAGCTCAAGCTCAAGCTCAAGCTAGCTAGCTAGCTCAAGCTCAAGCTAGCTAGCTAGCTCAAGCTCAAGCTAGCTAGCTAGCTCAAGTTCAAGCTAGCTAGCTAGCTCAAGCTCAAGCTAGCTAGCTCAAGCTCAAGCTAGCTAGCTCAAGCTCAAGCCAGCTAGCTCAAGCTCAAGCTCAAGCTAGCTAGCTAGCTCAAGCACAAGCTAGCTAGCTAGCTCAAGCTCAAGCTAGCTAGCTCAAGCTCAAGCTAGCTAGCTCAAGCTCAAGCTAGCTAGCTAGCTCAAGCTCAAGCTCAAGCTAGCTAGCTCAAGCTCAAGCTCAAGCTAGCTAGCTAGCTCAAGCTCAAGCTAGCTAGCTAGCTCAAGCTCAAGCTAGCTAGCTCAAGCTCAAGCTCAAGCTAGCTAGCTAGCTCAAGCTCAAGCTAGCTAGCTAGCTCAAGCTCAAGCTAGCTAGCTAGCTCAAGCTCAAGCTAGCTAGCTCAAGCTCAAGCTCAAGCTCAAGCTAGCTAGCTAGCTCAAGCTAGCTAGCTAGCTCAAGCTCAAGCTAGCTAGCTAGCTCAAGTTCAAGCTAGCTAGCTAGCTCAAGCTCAAGCTAGCTAGCTAGCTCAAGCTCAAGCTAGCTAGCTCAAGCTCAAGCTAGCTAGCTCAAGCTCAAGCTAGCTAGCTAGCTCAAGCTCAAGCTCAAGCTAGCTAGCTCAAGCTCAAGCTCAAGCTAGCTAGCTAGCTCAAGCTCAAGCTAGCTAGCTAGCTCAAGCTCAAGCTAGCTAGCTAGCTCAAGTTCAAGCTAGCTAGCTAGCTCAAGCTCAAGCTAGCTAGCTCAAGCTCAAGCTAGCTAGCTCAAACTCAAGCTAGCTAGCTAGCTCAAGTTCAAGCTAGCTAGCTAGCTCAAGCTCAAGCTAGCTAGCTAGCTCAAGCTCAAGCTAGCTAGCTCAAGCTCAAGCTAGCTAGCTCAAGCTCAAGCTAGCTAGCTAGCTCAAGCTCAAGCTCAAGCTAGCTAGCTCAAGCTCAAGCTCAAGCTAGCTAGCTAGCTCAAGCTCAAGCTAGCTAGCTAGCTCAAGCTCAAGCTAGCTAGCTAGCTCAAGTTCAAGCTAGCTAGCTAGCTCAAGCTCAAGCTAGCTAGCTCAAGCTCAAGCTAGCTAGCTCAAGCTCAAGCCAGCTAGCTCAAGCTCAAGCTCAAGCTAGCTAGCTAGCTCAAGCACAAGCTTGCTAGCTAGCTCAAGCTCAAGCTAGCTAGCTCAAGCTCAAGCTAGCTAGCTCAAGCTCAAGCTAGCTAGCTCAAGCTCAAGCTCAAGCTAGCTAGCTAGCTCAAGCACAAGCTTGCTAGCTAGCTCAAGCTCAAGCTAGCTAGCTCAAGCTCAAGCTAGCTAGCTCAAGCTCAAGCTAGCTAGCTAGCTCAAGCTCAAGCTCAAGCTAGCTAGCTCAAGCTCAAGCTCAAGCTAGCTAGCTAGCTCAAGCTCAAGCTAGCTAGCTAGCTCAAGCTCAAGCTAGCTAGCTAGCTCAAGCTCAAGCTAGCTAGCTCAAGCTCAAGCTCAAGCTAGCTAGCTAGCTCAAGCTAGCTAGCTAGCTCAAGCTCAAGCTAGCTAGCTAGCTCAAGTTCAAGCTAGCTAGCTAGCTCAAGCTCAAGCTAGCTAGCTAGCTCAAGCTCAAGCTATCTAGCTCAAGCTCAAGCTAGCTAGCTCAAGCTCAAGCTAGCTAGCTAGCTCAAGCTCAAGCTCAAGCTAGCTAGCTCAAGCTCAAGCTCAAGCTAGCTAGCTAGCTCAAGCTCAAGCTAGCTAGCTAGCTCAAGCTCAAGCTAGCTAGCTAGCTCAAGTTCAAGCTAGCTAGCTAGCTCAAGCTCAAGCTAGCTAGCTCAAGCTCAAGCTAGCTAGCTCAAGCTCAAGCCAGCTAGCTCAAGCTCAAGCTCAAGCTAGCTAGCTAGCTCAAGCTCAAGCTCAAGCTCAAGCTAGCTAGCTAGCTCAAGTTCAAGCTAGCTAGCTAGCTCAAGCTCAAGCTAGCTAGCTCAAGCTCAAGCTAGCTAGCTCAAGCTCAAGCCAGCTAGCTCAAGCTCAAGCTCAAGCTAGCTAGCTAGCTCAAGCTCAAGCTAGCTAGCTCAAGCTCAAGCTAGCTAGCTAGCTAGCTCAAGCTCAAGCTCAAGCTAGCTAGCTCAAGCTCAAGCTCAAGCTAGCTAGCTCAAGCTCAAGCTCAAGCTAGCTAGCTCAAGCTCAAGCTCAAGCTAGCTAGCTCAAGCCCAAGCTCAAGCTAGCTAGCTAGCTCAAGCTCAAGCTAGCTAGCTCAAGCTCAAGCTCAAGCTCAAGCTAGCTAGCTAGCTAGCTCAAGCTCAAGCTCAAGCTAGCTAGCTAGCTCAAGCTCAAGCTAGCTAGCTCAAGCTCAAGCTAGCTAGCTAGCTCAAGTTCAAGCTAGCTAGCTAGCTCAAGCTCAAGCTAGCTAGCTAGCTCAAGCTCAAGCTAGCTAGCTCAAGCTCAAGCTAGCTAGCTCAAGCTCAAGCTAGCTAGCTAGCTCAAGCTCAAGCTCAAGCTAGCTAGCTCAAGCTCAAGCTCAAGCTAGCTAGCTAGCTCAAGCTCAAGCTAGCTAGCTAGCTCAAGCTCAAGCTAGCTAGCTAGCTCAAGTTCAAGCTAGCTAGCTAGCTCAAGCTCAAGCTAGCTAGCTCAAGCTCAAGCTAGCTAGCTCAAACTCAAGCTAGCTAGCTAGCTCAAGTTCAAGCTAGCTAGCTAGCTCAAGCTCAAGCTAGCTAGCTAGCTCAAGCTCAAGCTAGCTAGCTCAAGCTCAAGCTAGCTAGCTCAAGCTCAAGCTAGCTAGCTAGCTCAAGCTCAAGCTCAAGCTAGCTAGCTCAAGCTCAAGCTCAAGCTAGCTAGCTAGCTCAAGCTCAAGCTAGCTAGCTAGCTCAAGCTCAAGCTAGCTAGCTAGCTCAAGTTCAAGCTAGCTAGCTAGGTCAAGCTCAAGCTAGCTAGCTCAAGCTCAAGCTAGCTAGCTCAAGCTCAAGCCAGCTAGCTCAAGCTCAAGCTCAAGCTAGCTAGCTAGCTCAAGCACAAGCTTGCTAGCTAGCTCAAGCTCAAGCTAGCTAGCTCAAGCTCAAGCTAGCTAGCTCAAGCTCAAGCTAGCTAGCTCAAGCTCAAGCTCAAGCTAGCTAGCTAGCTCAAGCACAAGCTTGCTAGCTAGCTCAAGCTCAAGCTAGCTAGCTCAAGCTCAAGCTAGCTAGCTCAAGCTCAAGCTAGCTAGCTAGCTCAAGCTCAAGCTCAAGCTAGCTAGCTCAAGCTCAAGCTCAAGCTAGCTAGCTAGCTCAAGCTCAAGCTAGCTAGCTAGCTCAAGCTCAAGCTAGCTAGCTAGCTCAAGCTCAAGCTAGCTAGCTCAAGCTCAAGCTCAAGCTAGCTAGCTAGCTCAAGCTAGCTAGCTAGCTCAAGCTCAAGCTAGCTAGCTAGCTCAAGTTCAAGCTAGCTAGCTAGCTCAAGCTCAAGCTAGCTAGCTAGCTCAAGCTCAAGCTAGCTAGCTCAAGCTCAAGCTAGCTAGCTCAAGCTCAAGCTAGCTAGCTAGCTCAAGCTCAAGCTCAAGCTAGCTAGCTCAAGCTCAAGCTCAAGCTAGCTAGCTAGCTCAAGCTCAAGCTAGCTAGCTAGCTCAAGCTCAAGCTAGCTAGCTAGCTCAAGTTCAAGCTAGCTAGCTAGCTCAAGCTCAAGCTAGCTAGCTCAAGCTCAAGCTAGCTAGCTCAAGCTCAAGCCAGCTAGCTCAAGCTCAAGCTCAAGCTAGCTAGCTAGCTCAAGCTCAAGCTCAAGCTAGCTAGCTAGCTCAAGTTCAAGCTAGCTAGCTAGCTCAAGCTCAAGCTAGCTAGCTCAAGCTCAAGCTAGCTAGCTCAAGCTCAAGCCAGCTAGCTCAAGCTCAATCTCAAGCTAGCTAGCTAGCTCAAGCTCAAGCTAGCTAGCTCAAGCTCAAGCTAGCTAGCTAGCTAGCTCAAGCTCAAGCTCAAGCTAGCTAGCTCAAGCTCAAGCTCAAGCTAGCTAGCTCAAGCTCAAGCTCAAGCTAGCTAGCTCAAGCTCAAGCTCAAGCTAGCTAGCTCAAGCTCAAGCTCAAGCTAGCTAGCTAGCTCAAGCTCAAGCTAGCTAGCTCAAGCTCAAGCTCAAGCTCAAGCTAGCTAGCTAGCTAGCTCAAGCTCAAGCTCAAGCTAGCTAGCTAGCTCAAGCTCAAGCTAGCTAGCTCAAGCTCAAGCCAGCTAGCTCAAGCTCAAGCTCAAGCTAGCTAGCTAGCTCAAGCTCAAGCTAGCTAGCTCAAGCTCAAGCCAGCTAGCTCAAGCTCAAGCTCAAGCTCAAGCTAGCTAGCTAGCTCAAGCTCAAGCTAGATAGCTAGCTCAAGCTAGCTAGCTAGCTCAAGCTCAAGCTCAAGCTAGCTAGCTAGCTAGCTCAAGCTCAAGCTAGCTAGCTCAAGCTCAAGCCAGCTAGCTCAAGCTCAAGCTCAAGCTAGCTAGCTAGCTCAAGCTCAAGCTAGCTAGCTCAAGCTCAAGCTCAAGCGAGCTAGCTAGCTCAAGCTCAAGCTAGCTAGCTAGCTCAAGCTCAAGCTAGCTAACTCAAGCTAACTCAGCTAGCTCAAGCTAACTCAAGCTAGCTAAAGCTAACTCAAGCTAACTCAAGCTAACTCAAGCTAACTCAAGCTAGCTAAAGCTAACTCAAGCTAACTCAAGCTAACCCGAGCTAACTCAAACTAGCTCAAGCTAACCCAAGCTAGCTAAAGCTAACTCAAGCTAACTCAAGCTAATTCAAGCTAACTCAAGCTAACTCAAGCTAACTCAAGCTAACTCAAGCTAGCTAAAGCTAACTCAAGCTAACTCAAGCTAACTCAAGCTAACCCGAGCTAACTCAAGCTAACTGAAGGTAGCTAAAGCTAGTTCAAGCTAACTCAAGCTAGCTAAAGCTAAGACAAGCTAACTCAAGCTAACTCAAGCTAACTCAAGCTAACTCAAGCTAACTCAAGCTAGTTCAAGCTAACTCAAGCTAACTCAAGCTAACTCAAGCTAGCTAAAGCTAACTCAAGCTAACTCAAGCTAACTCAAGCTAACCCGAGCTAACTCAAGCTAACTCAAGGTAGCTAAAGCTAGTTCAAGCTAACTCAAGCTAGCTAAAGCTAAGACAAGCTAACTCAAGCTAACTCAAGCTAACTCAAGCTAACTCAAGCTAACTCAAGCTAGTTCAAGCTAACTCAAGCTAGCTAAAGCTAACTCAAGCTAACTCAAGCTAACTCAAGCTAGCTCAAGCTAACTCAAGCTAGTTCAAGCTAACTCAAGCTAGCTAAAGCTAACTCAAGCTAACTCAAGCTAACTCAAGCTAACTCAAGCTAGCTAAAGCTAACTCAAGCTAACTCAAGCTAACCCGAGCTAACTCAAGCTAGCTCAAGCTAACCCAAGCTAGCTAAAGCTAACTCAAGCTAACTCAAGCTAATTCAAGCTAACTCAAGCTAACTCAAGCTAACTCAAGCTAACTCAAGCTAGCTAAAGCTAACTCAAGCTAACTCAAGCTAACTCAAGCTAACCCGAGCTAACTCAAGCTAACTCAAGGTAGCTAAAGCTAGTTCAAGCTAACTCAAGCTAGCTAAAGCTAAGACAAGCTAACTCAAGCTAACTCAAGCTAACTCAAGCTAACTCAAGCTAACTCAAGCTAACTCAAGCTAGCTAAAGCTAACTCAAGCTAACTCAAGCTAACTCAAGCTAACCCGAGCTAACTCAAGCTAACTCAAGGTAGCTAAAGCTAGTTCAAGCTAACTCAAGCTAGCTAAAGCTAAGACAAGCTAACTCAAGCTAACTCAAGCTAACTCAAGCTAACTCAAGCTAACTAAAGCTAGTTCAAGCTAACTCAAGCTAGCTAAAGCTAACTCAAGCTAACTCAAGCTAACTCAAGCTAGCTCAAGCTAACTCAAGCTAGTTCAAGCTAACTCAAGCTAGCTAAAGCTAACTCAAGCTAACTCAAGCTAACTCAAGCTAACTCAAGCTAGCTAAAGCTAACTCAAGCTAACTCAAGCTAACCCGAGCTAACTCAAGCTAGCTCAAGCTAACCCAAGCTAGCTAAAGCTAACTCAAGCTAACTCAAGCTAATTCAAGCTAACTCAAGCTAACTCAAGCTAACTCAAGCTAACTCAAGCTAGCTAAAGCTAACTCAAGCTAACTCAAGCTAACTCAAGCTAACCCGAGCTAACTCAAGCTAACTCAAGGTAGCTAAAGCTAGTTCAAGCTAACTCAAGCTAGCTAAAGCTAAGACAAGCTAACTCAAGCTAACTCAAGCTAACTCAAGCTAACTCAAGCTAACTCAAGCTAACTCAAGCTAGTTCAAGCTAACTCAAGCTAACTCAAGCTAACTCAAGCTAGCTAAAGCTAACTCAAGCTAACTCAAGCTAACTCAAGCTAACCCGAGCTAACTCAAGCTAACTCAAGGTAGCTAAAGCTAGTTCAAGCTAGCTCAAGCTAGCTAAAGCTAAGACAAGCTAACTCAAGCTAACTCAAGCTAACTCAAGCTAACTCAAGCTAGTTCAAGCTAACTCAAGCTAGCTAAAGCTAACTCAAGCTAACTCAAGCTAACTCAAGCTAGCTCAAGCTAACTCAAGCTAGTTCAAGCTAACTCAAGCTAGCTAAAGCTAACTCAAGCTAACTCAAGCTAACTCAAGCTAGCTCAAGCTAACTCAAGCTAACTCAAGCTAACTCAAGCTAACCCGAGCTAACTCAAGCTAACTCAAGGTAGCTAAAGCTAGTTCAAGCTAGCTCAAGCTAGCTAAAGCTAAGACAAGCTAACTCAAGCTAACTCAAGCTAACTCAAGCTAACTCAAGCTAGTTCAAGCTAACTCAAGCTAGCTAAAGCTAACTCAAGCTAACTCAAGCTAACTCAAGCTAGCTCAAGCTAACTCAAGCTAGTTCAAGCTAACTCAAGCTAGCTAAAGCTAACTCAAGCTAACTCAAGCTAACTCAAGCTAGCTCAAGCTAACTCAAGCTAGTTCAAGCTAACTCAAGCTAGCTAAAGCTAACTCAAGCTAACTCAAGCTAACTCAAGCTAACTCAAGCTAGCTAAAGCTAACTCAAGCTAACTCAAGCTAACCCGAGCTAACTCAAGCTAGCTCAAGCTAACCCAAGCTAGCTAAAGCTAACTCAAGCTAACTCAAGCTAATTCAAGCTAACTCAAGCTAACTCAAGCTAACTTAAGCTAACTCAAGCTAGCTAAAGCTAACTCAAGCTAACTCAAGCTAACTCAAGCTAACCCGAGCTAACTCAAGCTAACTCAAGGTAGCTAAAGCTAGTTCAAGCTAACTCAAGCTAGCTAAAGCTAAGACAAGCTAACTCAAGCTAACTCAAGCTAACTCAAGCTAACTCAAGCTAACTCAAGCTAGTTCAAGCTAACTCAAGCTAACTCAAGCTAACTCAAGCTAGCTAAAGCTAACTCAAGCTAACTCAAGCTAACTCAAGCTAACCCGAGCTAACTCAAGCTAACTCAAGGTAGCTAAAGCTAGTTCAAGCTAGCTCAAGCTAGCTAAAGCTAAGACAAGCTAACTCAAGCTAACTCAAGCTAACTCAAGCTAGTTCAAGCTAACTCAAGCTAGCTAAAGCTAACTCAAGCTAACTCAAGCTAACTCAAGCTAGCTCAAGCTAACTCAAGCTAGTTCAAGCTAACTCAAGCTAGCTAAAGCTAACTCAAGCTAACTCAAGCTAACTCAAGCTAACTCAAGCTAGCTAAAGCTAACTCAAGCTAACTCAAGCTAACCCGAGCTAACTCAAGCTAGCTCAAGCTAACCCAAGCTAGCTAAAGCTAACTCAAGCTAACTCAAGCTAATTCAAGCTAACTCAAGCTAACTCAAGCTAACTCAAGCTAACTCAAGCTAGCTAAAGCTAACTCAAGCTAACTCAAGCTAACTCAAGCTAACCCGAGCTAACTCAAGCTAACTCAAGGTAGCTAAAGCTAGTTCAAGCTAACTCAAGCTAGCTAAAGCTAAGACAAGCTAACTCAAGCTAACTCAAGCTAACTCAAGCTAACTCAAGCTAACTCAAGCTAACTCAAGCTAGCTAAAGCTAACTCAAGCTAACTCAAGCTAACTCAAGCTAACCCGAGCTAACTCAAGCTAACTCAAGGTAGCTAAAGCTAGTTCAAGCTAACTCAAGCTAGCTAAAGCTAAGACAAGCTAACTCAAGCTAACTCAAGCTAACTCAAGCTAACTCAAGCTAACTAAAGCTAGTTCAAGCTAACTCAAGCTAGCTAAAGCTAACTCAAGCTAACTCAAGCTAACTCAAGCTAGCTCAAGCTAACTCAAGCTAGTTCAAGCTAACTCAAGCTAGCTAAAGCTAACTCAAGCTAACTCAAGCTAACTCAAGCTAACTCAAGCTAGCTAAAGCTAACTCAAGCTAACTCAAGCTAACCCGAGCTAACTCAAGCTAGCTCAAGCTAACCCAAGCTAGCTAAAGCTAACTCAAGCTAACTCAAGCTAACTAAAGCTAGTTCAAGCTAACTCAAGCTAGCTAAAGCTAACTCAAGCTAACTCAAGCTAACTCAAGCTAGCTCAAGCTAACTCAAGCTAGTTCAAGCTAACTCAAGCTAGCTAAAGCTAACTCAAGCTAACTCAAGCTAACTCAAGCTAACTCAAGCTAGCTAAAGCTAACTCAAGCTAACTCAAGCTAACCCGAGCTAACTCAAGCTAGCTCAAGCTAACCCAAGCTAGCTAAAGCTAACTCAAGCTAACTCAAGCTAATTCAAGCTAACTCAAGCTAACTCAAGCTAACTCAAGCTAACTCAAGCTAGCTAAAGCTAACTCAAGCTAACTCAAGCTAACTCAAGCTAACCCGAGCTAACTCAAGCTAACTCAAGGTAGCTAAAGCTAGTTCAAGCTAACTCAAGCTAGCTAAAGCTAAGACAAGCTAACTCAAGCTAACTCAAGCTAACTCAAGCTAACTCAAGCTAACTCAAGCTAACTCAAGCTAGCTAAAGCTAACTCAAGCTAACTCAAGCTAACTCAAGCTAACCCGAGCTAACTCAAGCTAACTCAAGGTAGCTAAAGCTAGTTCAAGCTAACTCAAGCTAGCTAAAGCTAAGACAAGCTAACTCAAGCTAACTCAAGCTAACTCAAGCTAACTCAAGCTAACTAAAGCTAGTTCAAGCTAACTCAAGCTAGCTAAAGCTAACTCAAGCTAACTCAAGCTAACTCAAGCTAGCTCAAGCTAACTCAAGCTAGTTCAAGCTAACTCAAGCTAGCTAAAGCTAACTCAAGCTAACTCAAGCTAACTCAAGCTAACTCAAGCTAGCTAAAGCTAACTCAAGCTAACTCAAGCTAACCCGAGCTAACTCAAGCTAGCTCAAGCTAACCCAAGCTAGCTAAAGCTAACTCAAGCTAACTCAAGCTAATTCAAGCTAACTCAAGCTAACTCAAGCTAACTCAAGCTAACTCAAGCTAGCTAAAGCTAACTCAAGCTAACTCAAGCTAACTCAAGCTAACCCGAGCTAACTCAAGCTAACTCAAGGTAGCTAAAGCTAGTTCAAGCTAACTCAAGCTAGCTAAAGCTAAGACAAGCTAACTCAAGCTAACTCAAGCTAACTCAAGCTAACTCAAGCTAACTCAAGCTAACTCAAGCTAGTTCAAGCTAACTCAAGCTAACTCAAGCTAACTCAAGCTAGCTAAAGCTAACTCAAGCTAACTCAAGCTAACTCAAGCTAACCCGAGCTAACTCAAGCTAACTCAAGGTAGCTAAAGCTAGTTCAAGCTAGCTCAAGCTAGCTAAAGCTAAGACAAGCTAACTCAAGCTAACTCAAGCTAACTCAAGCTAACTCAAGCTAGTTCAAGCTAACTCAAGCTAGCTAAAGCTAACTCAAGCTAACTCAAGCTAACTCAAGCTAGCTCAAGCTAACTCAAGCTAGTTCAAGCTAACTCAAGCTAGCTAAAGCTAACTCAAGCTAACTCAAGCTAACTCAAGCTAGCTCAAGCTAACTCAAGCTAACTCAAGCTAACTCAAGCTAACCCGAGCTAACTCAAGCTAACTCAAGGTAGCTAAAGCTAGTTCAAGCTAGCTCAAGCTAGCTAAAGCTAAGACAAGCTAACTCAAGCTAACTCAAGCTAACTCAAGCTAACTCAAGCTAGTTCAAGCTAACTCAAGCTAGCTAAAGCTAACTCAAGCTAACTCAAGCTAACTCAAGCTAGCTCAAGCTAACTCAAGCTAGTTCAAGCTAACTCAAGCTAGCTAAAGCTAACTCAAGCTAACTCAAGCTAACTCAAGCTAGCTCAAGCTAACTCAAGCTAGTTCAAGCTAACTCAAGCTAGCTAAAGCTAACTCAAGCTAACTCAAGCTAACTCAAGCTAACTCAAGCTAGCTAAAGCTAACTCAAGCTAACTCAAGCTAACCCGAGCTAACTCAAGCTAGCTCAAGCTAACCCAAGCTAGCTAAAGCTAACTCAAGCTAACTCAAGCTAATTCAAGCTAACTCAAGCTAACTCAAGCTAACTCAAGCTAACTCAAGCTAGCTAAAGCTAACTCAAGCTAACTCAAGCTAACTCAAGCTAACCCGAGCTAACTCAAGCTAACTCAAGGTAGCTAAAGCTAGTTCAAGCTAACTCAAGCTAGCTAAAGCTAAGACAAGCTAACTCAAGCTAACTCAAGCTAACTCAAGCTAACTCAAGCTAACTCAAGCTAGTTCAAGCTAACTCAAGCTAACTCAAGCTAACTCAAGCTAGCTAAAGCTAACTCAAGCTAACTCAAGCTAACTCAAGCTAACCCGAGCTAACTCAAGCTAACTCAAGGTAGCTAAAGCTAGTTCAAGCTAGCTCAAGCTAGCTAAAGCTAAGACAAGCTAACTCAAGCTAACTCAAGCTAACTCAAGCTAGTTCAAGCTAACTCAAGCTAGCTAAAGCTAACTCAAGCTAACTCAAGCTAACTCAAGCTAGCTCAAGCTAACTCAAGCTAGTTCAAGCTAACTCAAGCTAGCTAAAGCTAACTCAAGCTAACTCAAGCTAACTCAAGCTAACTCAAGCTAGCTAAAGCTAACTCAAGCTAACTCAAGCTAACCCGAGCTAACTCAAGCTAGCTCAAGCTAACCCAAGCTAGCTAAAGCTAACTCAAGCTAACTCAAGCTAATTCAAGCTAACTCAAGCTAACTCAAGCTAACTCAAGCTAACTCAAGCTAGCTAAAGCTAACTCAAGCTAACTCAAGCTAACTCAAGCTAACCCGAGCTAACTCAAGCTAACTCAAGGTAGCTAAAGCTAGTTCAAGCTAACTCAAGCTAGCTAAAGCTAAGACAAGCTAACTCAAGCTAACTCAAGCTAACTCAAGCTAACTCAAGCTAACTCAAGCTAACTCAAGCTAGTTCAAGCTAACTCAAGCTAACTCAAGCTAACCCGAGCTAACTCAAGCTAACTCAAGGTAGCTAAAGCTAGTTCAAGCTAACTCAAGCTAGCTAAAGCTAAGACAAGCTAACTCAAGCTAACTCAAGCTAACTCAAGCTAACTCAAGCTAACTAAAGCTAGTTCAAGCTAACTCAAGCTAGCTAAAGCTAACTCAAGCTAACTCAAGCTAACTCAAGCTAGCTCAAGCTAACTCAAGCTAGTTCAAGCTAACTCAAGCTAGCTAAAGCTAACTCAAGCTAACTCAAGCTAACTCAAGCTAACTCAAGCTAGCTAAAGCTAACTCAAGCTAACTCAAGCTAACCCGAGCTAACTCAAGCTAGCTCAAGCTAACCCAAGCTAGCTAAAGCTAACTCAAGCTAACTCAAGCTAATTCAAGCTAACTCAAGCTAACTCAAGCTAACTCAAGCTAACTCAAGCTAGCTAAAGCTAACTCAAGCTAACTCAAGCTAACTCAAGCTAACCCGAGCTAACTCAAGCTAACTCAAGGTAGCTAAAGCTAGTTCAAGCTAACTCAAGCTAGCTAAAGCTAAGACAAGCTAACTCAAGCTAACTCAAGCTAACTCAAGCTAACTCAAGCTAACTCAAGCTAGTTCAAGCTAACTTAATGAAGTTAACCCAAGCTAACTTGGGTTAATGAAGTCAAACTCAAGCTAACCCGAGCTAACTCAAGCTAACTCAAGCTAATTCAAGCTAACTCAAGCTAACTCAAGCTAATTCAAGCTAACTCAAGCTAATTCAAGCTAACTCAAGCTAGCTCAAGCTAACTCAAGCTAACCCAAGCTAACTTAAGCTAGCTTAAGCTAATTAAAGCTAATTAAAGCTAACTCAAGCTAACCCAAGCTAACTTAAGCTAGCTCTAGCTGGCTGCCACTGTTAGGCCATTTGGGAGCGCTTTTCTCGCACTCTGATTGGCTGCCACTGTTAGGCCATTTGGGAGCGCTTTTCTCGCACTCTGATTGGCTGCCACTGTTAGGCCATTTGGGAGCGCTTTTCTCGCACTCTGATTGGCTGCCACTGTTAGGCCATTTGGGAGCGCTTTTCTCGCACTCTGATTGGCTGCCACTGTTAGGCCATTTGGGAGCGCTTTTCTCGCACTCTGATTGGCTGCCACTGTTAGGCCATTTGGGAGCGCTTTTCTCGCACTCTGATTGGCTGCCACTGTTAGGCCATTTGGGAGCGCTTTTCTCGCACTCTGATTGGCTGCCACTGTTAGGCCATTTGGGAGCGCTTTTCTCGCACTCTGATTGGCTGCCACTGTTAGGCCATTTGGGAGCGCTTTTCTCGCACTCTGATTGGCTGCCACTGTTAGGCCATTTGGGAGCGCTTTTCTCGCACTCTGATTGGCTGCCACTGTTAGGCCATTTGGGAGCGCTTTTCTCGCACTCTGATTGGCTGCCACTGTTAGGCCATTTGGGAGCGCTTTTCTCGCACTCTGATTGGCTGCCACTGTTAGGCCATTTGGGAGCGCTTTTCTCGCACTCTGATTGGCTGCCACTGTTAGGCCATTTGGGAGCGCTTTTCTCGCACTCTGATTGGCTGCCACTGTTAGGCCATTTGGGAGCGCTTTTCTCGCACTCTGATTGGCTGCCACTGTTAGGCCATTTGGGAGCGCTTTTCTCGCACTCTGATTGGCTGCCACTGTTAGGCC
>NW_027450088.1:0-2500 GCF_964194025.1 Convolutriloba macropyga | reverse complement strand
CCGATTCAGCAGTTTTGTTCGCTACTACTATCAAACACAGGTCGAAGTTTCCATTCAGTCATTAATTCCAACTTTCAAATGTTGTTGTTTCAGCTTTCGCTTACTAGAAGCAACATAATACTCGCTGCAATACAGACCTCGGGAAACCCTCACCGTGAATAAGGTTCACTCACATATTTCACTACATTTTGCGTGGGATTGGAGATGAGGCTACTCGTTCTTGCTCAGTACTAGGCTGAAAATTAACGAAACTTCGTTACAAACGTTCACATGTTGATGTTTCCGCTTTCGCGTACTCGAAACAACATAATACTAGTCTTTGTAATTTAGTTTCATAATTTCAACTGTTCTCATGCAGAATTTTTGCTCATTCTTATCCCAAATTTTGACCTGGCTACTAGTTACACTCCTTGTACTTATTGCAAAATGACCACAAATTTCAACAGCTTTCACATGTTGCTGTTTCGGCTTTCGCTTACTACAGTCAACATAATACTCGTTGCAAAATAAGTGCTCGGCATCTGCAATTTTCCAAAGACGAAGTTTCGCCAGTTCAATTTTCGCTCGCCAATTATGGCTACTAATTCACACGGTACTGAGCTCAACAACATTAAATTTGTTCAGCAAGACTTTCACATGTTGATGTTTTGGCTTTCGCCTACTAGAAGCAACATAATACTCGTCTTGTTAGCTCATTCAATGAGAATAGCTTTTCCCGTTGAGAATTTTTGCCTTCAATTGGCGTTGTAGTGAGTTTGGCTACTCAGATCACCAAATACTTGTGACAATTCGAACCAGAAATGTTTTCAATTTTCACATGCTGATGTTTCGGATTCAACCTACTAGAAGCAGCATAATACTTGTATTCAACAATTTCTGTATCAAATCCCAGTTTTCTCTGGTGCATCTTTGCCAAACTATTCCAAACTGCCTGAGTCTGAATACCAATTACAGGTACTAGTAAATGCACGTTACTAAGGACTATATAGTTCTAGGTTACTGTACACAACGACGTTCACATGTTGATGTTTCAGCTGCCGCTTACTAGAAACAACATAATACTTATCGTGCATACCTTTCCATAACTTGTCCTTTTCAGATGCATTAGTTTCCCTTTGTCTTGGCTTCTACAGTCAGACTGGCTACTAGTAACAGCACAGTACTAATCACATATCGTTCTACAGTTTGCAGACAACTTTCACATGTTGATGTTTCAGCTTTCGCCTACTAGAAACAACATAATACTCGCTGTATACATTTGTAGTTCTCTATGTAACTTTCATGTGAAGAAGTTTCGCCAGTCTTTTTGACTGTCTCAAATCTGAGTCATGCTTAGGCTACTAGTTGCTTCATAGTACTTATCGCCTCGAGATCATTGAACAAAACTTGATTTTCACATGTTGCTGTTTCAGCTTCCGCTTACTAGAAACAACATAATACTAGTCTCATTAAGTTCCGTCTCTTTGCAATTTTCTTATGAAGAAAATTCGCCATCACAATGACTCCAGCAGTTCTTGATCAAGGAATGCAATCATTGATCAGAATGCTATTATTTGAATCGGTTCTGCTTTAAGTGTTCCAATTTTATTGGAAGCACCAACAATAGAACATCAATGTGTTCAATCGAGAGTTATATAACCCTGAATCGGACGCAGTCAACAGCCGAAGCCGAGACCGCCTTTTGCGTTAGAGAGGTCGGTAAACAAATCTTGCGATTCATACCGAATTAACACATATAGCTGTGCTCCTCTTCGTAAAGCGAGCCAAGTGATCCCCTGTTGAAGGATGTATTTGGACCAATCTAGTAGCATTTGGTTTCCAACAAGCTCTCCCAAGTTAGCTTACTTATTGGGCTTTTCAACCAATTCGGTTGGCTACAAGCATCATCAAAGTACTAGCCACAGTTTGATCGCAAAATTCTACGACTTTCACATGTTGATGTTTCGGCTTGCGCTTAGCCTACTATAAGCAACATAATACTAGTCATATCATAGAGCGTGATCAGCTTGTGACGTTCTCATGATGAAGTTTCACCAACAGTGTCTCACTTCGAGCTTAAATCCAGCTACTAGTAACTACACAGTACTGACTGCAACGCTAACTTTTATCTATACCTTTCACATGCTGCGCTTTCGGCCAGGGCCTACTAACGTCAACATAATACTCGATATAAACTTTTGTTCATGATGCAGCTTCCCCATGCAGAAGTTTCGCCTTCAAATGCTCTCTTGGCCATATGACGTAACACAAGGTTACTAGTAACATCACAGTACTAGCCACAATTTGATCGCAAAATTCTACGACTTTCACATGTTGATGTTTCGGCTTGCGCTTAGCCTACTATAAGCAACATAATACTAGTCATATCATAGAGCGTGATCAGCTTGTGACGTTCTCATGATGAAGTTTCACCAACAGTGTCTCACTTCGAGCTTAAATCCAGCTACTAGTAACTACACAGTACTGACTGCAACGATAACTTTTATCTATACCTTTCACA
>NW_027450087.1:0-14849 GCF_964194025.1 Convolutriloba macropyga | reverse complement strand
CTTACAATGACAAAAAATTGTAGGCATGTTCGGTCACTTAGATCCGATATACTCACTTTCTTAGTTTCTGGAAATTGGTTACTCAGATTGTGTTTGTTTTCGATTCCATGCGCAGCAAATCGTCGAGATTTTCATGCCAAATATGAAATTTTTGGTCTAAATAAATTCGAACGTTGTGAATTACATTCAAATCGTCGACAACATTGAAAATATCTCCGAAAAAAATCAAGATTGATTGATTTTCTTGTTTACTTAACTTGTAAATATAGTCAAGCAAACAAGAGGTTTTAAGTGTTTTTCTTGTTCGAATATTATCAGACATGTTAATTTTTGATTGGGATTCATATCAAAGTTCCAACTCACCGAGGCTTAATGAGATTGTGAAAAAACAATTTTATTTTAAATCAAATTAATTAGATTATGAAAATTCAAATAATAACTTAATTCCCAGTGATTTGTTGTGATTTGAAAGCAAAACTTTCGAAACCGAAAAAAAAACAAATCTAAGAAACTAGAAATAGCCACGTTTCCTTAAATTTAAAATTAACCGTATCGGCAGTTGCTCACAATCAAAAACGAAGTATGCGGATGATACCGCAGAGAAAAAACGTAAGGGATTTCGACACTTTTTCCAACTAGAACCAAACATTCTAACAGTTTTTTAATACGCTTTCGAATAAAGACTTCGGAATTAGGCTATAGCCGCCCTACCTTTAGACATTTTTGCGCTAATTTGTGGATTTTGGGATAAACGACAAACACACATTATGTAATTAGTTATCTATTAGCAAGATCGTTCCTTTGTTGCAATATTAAATATTAAATCACTGTGAGGTAATTTTTACCTTTCAGATACGTTTTTACCCTTAGGGTTAATTGGACAAAAGGTCCAATTTTAGAGGTTCTGGATTAAAGTGAATTAGAGGATCTACTTTCTAAACCCATTTGAATCTTAGAAGATCTTGAACACATCGCGAGTATTTCATGGTGCAGCTGAATAAAAATTTGTTGACAATTTTTTTTCAAGCAAATTTGGTTGTTAGAAGCAGTCTTTGAAATGATAGAGCTCTGGCACAATCGTTGCCATTGAGGATAATCAGAAATGCTGTCACTGGAAAACAAAAATTGAAGCTAATTGGTAAAAAGTTAAAAGAGCCCATCGTTTTTTTTTTGAAACATTTAAAAAGAAAACGTAATAAATATACTTAGAACAAAAATTTTACAATTTGTTCAAGCGTAGATTAAGCTAAACTTAAAACGTGAAAAAAATAATAATCCAGTTTATTATTGCAAGTAATTTGTTGTTTTTTTTCATAAAGTTAAACGTTATTTTTCAAAGCTGAAATTTCGCTATCCCGGACCGAACTCCAAGTCTATATCAGTACTAGACAAGTCTAAATCCAAGTCTTATTTAGTTTCCCAGTACTGGGCAAGTCTAAATACAAGTCTGGCAAGTCTTAATAAAGACCTGGATAACACTTGGAAGTTGATCCCCAAGTCAAAACTAACTTTTCAAAACATTTTGAGTGAAAATTTCGAATTCAAAAAAATTTCGCAATGTGCCACGATTTTGGAATTAATTTTTGGACAATTTCCCGGGCTGCTAAATAATGATTCCGGGAGCATACAAAATTGTTAATTAGGTGTTAGAAGCACCACGGGAGGCTGTTTTGAGGATATTTTTAGGTGTTCTGGGCCGTTTTCAGCCGTTTTGCAGCTGTTTCGAGCCCAATTTTACCCAAAAATCGACATTTCTTGATTTTTCAGATTTGGCAAATGTCAAACAACAAAATTCGGGGCAAAATCCTTAAAAGAGGAAACACCGAGAGGGTGCCCATGTTAACCCGAGGCCCTCTTGTTCAATTCATTTATGATACAGCATTGATAAGTGTTACAAATTTGAGAGGACAAGTTGACCTAGAGGAATACCGTTCCAGCCAAAACAAACAAAGTAATGGCCATTAATTTTGGCAATTTTTGGCATTTCCCCGGCTATTTTTGTTGTTTTTTGGGCTATTTTTGGCGCTTTTTTGGCTATATTTGACGTTTCACCGGCTATTTTTGACGTTTTTTTTTGGCTATTTTTGACGTTTTTTTCGTCTATTTTTGACGTTTTCCCGGCTATTTTAAACATTTTGTTTCGGCTTTTATCTATTTTTGACGTTTCCCCGACTTTTTTGACGTTTTTTTCGGCTAGCCGAGAATTGGATTCAGAATTGGCAAGTCTTAAATCAGACTTGGATTTAGAATTGCCAAGTCTTAAATCACACTTGGATTTAGAATTGTTAAATCATAAATCAGACTTGGATTTAGAATTGACAAGTTTTTAATCAGACTTGGATTCAGAATTGGCAAGTCTTAAATCAGACTTGGATTTAGAATTGCCAAGTCTTAAATCAGACTTGGATTTAGAATTGTTAAATCATAAATCAGACTTGGATTTAGAATTGCCAAGTTTTTAATCAGACTTGGATTTAGAATTGGCAAGTCTTAAATCAGACTTGGATTTAGATTTGCAAGTCTTAAACCAGACTAGGATTTAGAATTGCCAAGTCTTAAATCAGACTTGGATTTATAATTGCCAAGTCTTAAATCAGACTAGGATTTAGAATGGCCAAGTCTTAAATCAGACTTGGATATAGAATTGCCAAATCTTAAATCAGACTTGGATTTAGAATTGCCAAGTCTCTAATCAGACTTGTATTTAGAATTGCCAAGTCCTAATTCAGACTTGGATTTAGAACTGCCAAGTCTTAAATCAGACTTGTATTTAGAATTGCCAAGTTTTAAATCAGACTTGGATTTAGAATTGCCAAGTCTTAAATCAGACTTGGATTTAGAATGGCCAAGTCGTTAATCAGACTTGGATTTAGAATTGCTAAGTCTTAAATCAGACTTGGATTTAGAATTGCCAAGTCTTAAATTAGATTGGGATTTAGAATTGCCAAGTCTCTAATGAGAGTTGGATTTAGAATTGCCAAGTCTTAAATCAGACTTGGATTTAGAATTGCCAAGTCTTTAATCAGACTAGGATTTCGAATTGCCAAGTCTTAAATCAGACTTGGATTTAGAATTGCCAAGTCTAAAACCAGACTTGGATTAAGAATTGCCAAGTCTTTAATAAGACTTGGATTTAGAATTGCCAAGTCTTAAATCAGACTTGGATTTAGAATTGCCAAGTCTTAAATCAGACTTGGATTTAGAATTGTTAAGTCATAAATCAGACTTGGATTTAGAATTGCCAAGTCTTAATCCAGACTTTGATTAAGAATTGCCAAGTCTTTAATCAGACTTGCATATAGAATTGACAAGTCTAAAATCAGATTTGGATTTAGAATTGCAAAGTCTTTAATCAGACTTGGATTTAGAATTGCCAAGTCTTAAATCAGACTTGGGTTTAGATTTGCAAGTCTTAAACCAGACTAGGATTTAGACTTGCCAAGTCTTAAATCAGACTTGGATTTAGAATTGCCAAGTCTTAAATCAGTCTAGGATTTAGAATTGCTAAGTCTTAAATCAGACTTGGATTTAGAATTGCCAAGTCTTAAATTAGACTTGGATTTAGAATTGCCAAGTCTTAAATCAGACTTGGATTTAGAATTGCCAGGTCTCTAATAAGACTTGTATTTAGAATTGCCAAGTCTTAAATCAGACTTTGATTTAGAATTGCCAAGTCTTAAACCAGACTTGGGTTTAGAATGGCCAAGTCCTTAATCAGACTTGGATTTAGAATTGCTAAGTCTTAAATCAGACTTGGATTTAGAATTGCCAAGTCTTAAATTAGACTTGGATTTAGAATTGCCAAGTCTCTAATCAGAGTTTGATTTAGAATTGCCAAGTCTTAAATCAGATTTGGATTTAGAATTGCCAAGTCTTTAATCAGACTTGGATTTAGAATTGCCAAGTCTTAAATCAGACTTGGATTTAGATTTGCAAGTCTTAATCCAGGCTAGGATTTCGAACTGCCAAGTCTTAAATCAGACTTGGATTTAGAATTGCTAAGTCTAAAACCAGACTTGGATTAAGAATTGCCAAGTCTTTAATAAGACTTGGATTTAGAATTGCCAAGTCTTACATCAGACTTGGATTTAGAATTGCCAAGTATTAAATCAGACTTGGATTTAGAATTGTTAAGTCATAAATCAGACTTGGATTTAGAATTGCCAAGTCTTAAACCAGACTTGGATTAAGAATTGCCAAGTCTTTAATCAGACTTGCATATAGAATTGACAAGTCTAAAATCAGACTTGGATTTAGAATTGCCAAGTCTTAAATCAGACTTGGATTTAGATTTGCAAGTCTTAAACCAGACTAGGATTTAGAATTGCCAAGTCTTAAATCAGACTTGGATTTAGAATTGCCAAGTCTTAAATCAGACTAGGATTTAGAATGGCCAAGTCCTAAATCAGACTTGGATATAGAATTGCCAAATCTTAAATCAGACTTGGATTTAGAATTGCCAAGTCTCTAATCACACTTGTATTTAGAACTGCCAAGTCCTAATTCAGACTTGGATTTAGAATTGCCAAGTCTTAAATCAGACTTGTATTTAGAATTGCCAAGTCTTAAATCAGACTTGGATTTAGAATTGCCAAGTCTTAAATCAGACTTGGACTTAGAATGGCCAAGTCTTTAATCAGGCTTGGATTTAGAATTGCTAAGTCTTAAATCAGACTTGGATTTAGAATTGCCAAGTCTTAAATTAGACTTGGATTTAGAATTGCCAAGTCTCTAATCAGAGTTGGATTTAGATTTGCCAAGTCTTAAATCAGACTTGGATTTAGAATTGCCAAGTTTTTAATCAGACTTGGATTTAGAATGCCCAAGTCTTAAATCAGACTTGTATTTAGAATTGCCAAGTTTTAAATCAGACTTGGATTTAGAATTGCCAAGTCTTAAATCAGACTTGGATTTAGAATGGCCAAGTCTTTAATCAGACTTGGATTTAGAATTGCTAAGTCTTAAATCAGACTTGGATTTAGAATTGCCAAGTCTTAAATTAGATTGGGATTTAGAATTGCCAAGTCTCTAATGAGAGTTGGATTTAGAATTGCCAAGTCTTAAATCAGACTTGGATTTAGAATTGCCAAGTCTTTAATCAGACTAGGATTTCGAATTGCCAAGTCTTAAATCAGACTTGGATTTAGAATTGCCAAGTCTAAAACCAGACTTGGATTAAGAATTGCCAAGTCTTTAATAAGACTTGGATTTAGAATTGCCAAGTCTTAAATCAGACTTGGATTTAGAATTGCCAAGTCTTAAATCAGACTTGGATTTAGAATTGTTAAGTCATAAATCAGACTTGGATTTAGAATTGCCAAGTCTTAAACCAGACTTTGATTAAGAATTGCCAAGTCTTTAATCAGACTTGCATATAGAATTGACAAGTCTAAAATCAGACTTGGATTTAGAATTGCAAAGTCTTTAATCAGACTTGGATTTAGAATTGCCAAGTCTTAAATCAGACTTGGGTTTAGATTTGCAAGTCTTAAACCAGACTAGGATTTAGAATTGCCATGTCTTAAATCAGACTTGGATTTAGAATTGCCAAGTCTTAGATCAGACTAGGATTTAGAATTGCTAAGTCTTAAATCAGACTTGGATTTAGAATTGCCAAGTCTTAAATTAGACTTGGATTTAGAATTGCCAAGTCTTAGATCAGACTTGGATTTAGAATTGCCAGGTCTCTAATTAGACTTGTATTTAGAATTGCCAAGTCTTAAATCAGACTTTGATTTAGAATTGCCAAGTCTTAAACCAGACTTGGGTTTAGAATGGCCAAGTCTTTAATCAGACTTGGATTTAGAATTGCTAAGTCTTAAATCAGACTTGGATTTAGAATTGCCAAGTTTTAAATTAGACTTGGATTTAGAATTGCCAAGTCTCTAATCAGAGTTTGATTTAGAATTGCCAAGTCTTAAATCAGATTTGGATTTAGAATTGCCAAGTCTTTAATCAGACTTGGATTTAGAATTGCCAAGTCTTAAATCAGACTTGGATTTAGATTTGCAAGTCTTAAACCAGGCTAGGATTTCTAACTGCCAAGTCTTAAATCAGACTTGGATTTAGAATTGCTAAGTCTAAAACCAGACTTGGATTAAGAATTGCCAAGTCTTTAATAAGACTTGGATTTAGAATTGCCAAGTCTTAAATCAGACTTGGATTTAGAATTGCCAAGTATTAAATCAGACTTGGATTTAGAATTGTTAAGTCATAAATCAGACTTGGATTTAGAATTGCCAAGTCTTAAACCAGACTTGGATTAAGAATTGCCAAGTCTTTAATCAGACTTGCATATAGAATTGACAAGTCTAAAATCAGACTTGGATTTAAAATTGCCAAGTCTTTAATCAGACTTGGATTTAGAATTTCCAAGTCTTAAATCAGACTTGGATTTAGATTTGCAAGTCTTAAACCAGACTAGGATTTAGAATTGCCAAGTCTTAAATCAGACTTGGATTTAGAATTGCCAAGTCTTAAATCAGACTAGGATTTAGAATGGCCAAGTCCTAAATCAGACTTGGATATAGAATTGCCAAATCTAAAATCAGACTTGGATTTAGAATTGCCAAGTCTCTAATCAGACTTGTATTTAGAACTGCCAAGTCCTAATTCAGACTTGGATTTAGAATTGCCAAGTCTTAAATCAGACTTGTATTTAGAATTTCCAAGTCTTATATCAGACTTGGATTTAGAATTGCCAAGTCTTAAATCAGACTTGGACTTAGAATGGCCAAGTCTTTAATCAGACTTGGATTTAGAATTGCTAAGTCTTAAATCAGACTTGGATTTAGAATTGCCAAGTCTTAAATTAGACTTGGATTTAGAATTGCCAAGTCTCTAATCGGAGTTGGATTTAGAATTGCCAAGTCTTAAATCAGACTTGGATTTAGAATTGCCAAGTTTTTAATCAGACTTGGATTTAGAATTGCCAAGTCTTAAATCAGACTTGGATTTAGATTTGCAAGTCTTAAACCAGACTAGGATTTCGAATTGCCAAGTCTTAAATCAGACTTGGATTTAGAATTGCCAAGTCTAAAACCAGACTTGGATTAAGAATTGCCAAGTCTTTAATAAGACTTGGATTTAGAATTGCCAAGTCTTAAATCAGACTTGGATTTAGAATGGCCAAGTCTTTAATCAGACTTGGATTTAGAATTGCCAAGTCTTAAACCAGACTAGGATTTAGAATTGCCAAGTCTTAAATCAGACTTGGATTTAGAATTGCCAAGTCTTAAATCAGACTAGGATTTAGAATGGCGAAGTCTTAAATCAGACTTGGATATAGAATTGCCAAATTTTAAATCAGACTTGGATTTAGAAATGCCAAGTCTCTAATCAGACTTGTATTTAGAATTGCCAAGTCCTGATTCAGACTTGGATTTAGAATTGCCAAGTCTTCAATCAGACTTGGATTTAGAATTGCAAGTTTTTAATCAGACTTGGATTTAGAATTGCCAAGTCTTAAATCAGACTTGGATTTAGATTTGCAAGTCTTAAACCAGACTAGGATTTCGAATTGCCAAGTCTTAAATCAGACTTGGATTTAGAATTGCCAAGTCTAAAACCAGACTTGGATTAAGAATTGCCAAGTCTTTAATAAGACTTGGATTTAGAATTGCCAAGTCTTAAATCAGACTTGGATTTAGAATGGCCAAGTCTTTAATCAGACTTGGATTTAGAATTGCCAAGTCTTAAACCAGACTAGGATTTAGAATTGCCAAGTCTTAAATCAGACTTGGATATAGAATTGCCAAATCTTAAATCAGACTTCGATTTAGAATTGCCAAGTCTCTAATCAGACTTGTATTTAGAATTGCCAAGTCCTAATTCAGATTTGGATTTAGAATTGCCAAGTCTTATATCAGACTTGTATTTAGAATTGCCAAGTCTTAAATCAGACTTGGATTTAGAATTGCCAAGTCTTAAATCAGACTTGGATTTAGAATGGCCAAGTCTTTAATCAGACTTGGATTTAGAATTGCTAAGTCCTAAATCAGACTTGGATTTAGAATTGCCAAATCTTCAATCAGACTTGGATTTAGAATTGCCAAATCTTAAATCAGACTTGGATTTAGATTTGCAAGTCTTAAACCAGACTAGGATTTCGAATTGCAAAGTCTTAAATCAGATTTGGATTTAGAATTGCCAAGTCTAAAACCAGACTTGGATTAAGAATTGCCAAGTCTTTAATAAGACTTGGATTTAGAATTGCCAAGTCTTAAATCAGACTTGGATTTAGGATTGCCAAGTCTTAAATCAGACTTGGATTTAGAATTGTTAAGTCATAAATCAGACTTGGATTTAGAATTGCCAAGTCTTAAACCAGACTAGGATTTAGAATTGCCAAGTCTTAAATCAGACTTGGATTTAGAATTGCCAAGTCTTAAATCAGACTAGGATTTAGAATGGCAAGTCTTAAATCAGACTTGGATATAGAATTGCCAAATCTTAAATCAGACTTCGATTTAGAATTGCCAAGTCTCTAATCAGACTTGTATTTAGAATTGCCAAGTCCTAATTCAGATTTGGATTTAGAATTGCCAAGTCTTATATCAGACTTGTATTTAGAATTGCCAAGTCTTAAATCAGACTTGGATTTAGAATTGCCAACTCTTAAATCAGACTTGGATTTAGAATGGCCAAGTCTTTAATCAGACTTGGATTTAGAATTGCTAAGTCCTAAATCAGACTTGGATTTAGAATTGCCAAATCTTCAATCAGACTTGGATTTAGAATTGCCAAGTCTTAAATCAGACTTGGATTTAGATTTGCAAGTCTTAAACCAGACTTGGATTAAGAATTGCCAAGTCTTTAATAAGACTTGGATTTAGAATTGCCAAGTCTTAAATCAGACTTGGATTTAGAATTGCCAAGTCTTAAATCAGACTTGGATTTAGAATTGTTAAGTCATAAATCAGACTTGGATTTAGAATTGCCAAGTCATAAACCAGACTTGGATTAAGAATTGCCAAGTCTTTAATCAGACTTGCATATAGAATTGACAAGTCTAAAATCAGACTTGGATTTAGAATTGCCAAGTCTTTAATCAGACTTGGATTTAGAATTGCCAAGTCTTAAATCAGACTTGGATTTAGATTTGCAAGTCTTAAACCAGACTAGGATTTAGAATTGCAAGTCTTAAATCAGACTTGGATTTGGAATTGCCAAGTCTTAAATCAGACTAGGATTTAGAATGGCCAAGTCTTAAATCAGACTTGGATATAGAATTGCCAAATCTTAAATCAGACTTGGATTTAGAATTGCCAAGTCTCTAATCAGACTTGTATTTAGAATTGCCAAGTCCTAATTCAGACTTGGATTTAGAATTGCCAAGTTTTAAATCAGACTTGTATTTAGAATTGCCAAGTCTTAAATCAGAATTTGATTTAGAATTGCCAAGTCTTAAATCAGACTTGGATTTAGAATGGCCAAGTCTTTAATCAGACTTGGATTTAGAATTGCTAAGTCTTAAATCAGACTTGGATTTAGAATTGCCAAGTCTTAAATTGGACTTGGATTTAGAATTGCCAAGTCTCTAATCTGAGTTGGATTTAGAATTGCCAAGTCTTAAATCAGACTTGGATTTATAATTGCCAAGTTTTTAATCAGACTTGGATTTAGAATTGCCAAGTGTTAAATCAGACTTGGATTTAGATTTGCAAGTCTTAAACTAGACTAGGATTTCGAATTGCCAAGTCTTAAATCAGACTTGGATTTAGAATTGCCAAGTCTTTAATAAGACTTAGATTTAGAATTGCCAAGTCTTAAATCAGACTTGGATTTAGAATGGCCAAGTCTTTAATCAGACTTGGATTTAGAATTGCCAAGTCTTAAATCAGACTTGGATTTAGAATTGCCAAGTCTCTAATCAGACTTGGATTTAGAATTGCCAAGTCCTAATTATGTCTTGGATTTAGAATTGCCAAGTCTTAAACCAGACTTTTATTTAGAATTGCCAAGTCTTAAATCAGACTTGGATTTAGAATTGCCAAGTCTTAAATCAGACTTGGATTTAGAATGGCCAAGTCTTTAATCAGACTTGGATTTAGAATTGCTAAGTCTTAAATCAGACTTGGATTTAGAATTGCTATGTCTTAAATTGGACTTGGATTTAGAATTGCCAAGTCTCTAATCAGACTTGGATTTAGAATTGCCAAGTCCTAAATCAGACTTGGATTTAGAACTGCCAAGTCTTAAATCAGACTTTTATATGGAATTGCCAAGTCTTAAATCAGACTTGGATTTAGAATTGCCAAGTCTTAAATCAGACTTGGATTTAGAATGGCCAAGTCTTTAATCAGACTTGGATTTAGAATTACCAAGTCTTTAATCAGACTTGGACTTAGAATTGCCAAGTCTTAAATCAGACTTTGATTTAAAATTGCCAAGTCTTAAATCAGACTTGGATTTAGAATTGCCAAGTCTTAAATCAGGCTGGGATTTAGGCTTGCCAAGTCTTAAATCAGACTTGGATTAGACTTGCCAAGTCTCAGCCCAGACTTGGATTTAGACTGCCAAGTGTAAAAAGTGACATGATCATGGTTCTGAATCAGTAATGAGATAAGACTTGGATTTAGACTTGACCAGTACTGAAATTGACTTGGCGTGGGAAAATTCTACGTTAATGTATTCCAATTTTGCACAAAACCTCCAGAAAATGAGTTGTTTTTGTTCAGTTTTGCAAACTTTCTAATGAAATTGTTTTAGTTGCAATAATATGAAAGATTTTTATGTAGTTTTTGGACATACGCATAATTATAATCAAATCTATTATACAACTTAATAAATTCGAGACATCCTGCTGGAATAATAATCGAGACATCTTACTGTGAGGTGCGAGGCTTCAGAAAAAAGTACATTTTAGGGAACAACTTTCAAAGAAGAAATAAAATGAAAGTAAATTGTGAAAGGGAAACCAAAAATATATACAGTTGAAAAAGCTATTTGGGATCGCTATTTTTGGTCTTTGCTTGCAATCTTAACAGAGAAGGTAGGGCTTTTCACATACTCAGAAAACTTTTGAAACAAAATTTAATTAATTGTTGTTCCAGTGAAATAAATCACTTTGTGTAATTGCTTTTTCGATTATAAGGACTTTGATAAGATTAAGAAGTGTTTTAAAATCAAACGCCACTAGGCCAAATGAAAAAAATTTGCTGCAATTTTTTATTTTTTTTCCAAGAAGTTTCCCATTTTTTTCTTACTCTGAAAAAACAAAACGTTGTTTTAAGAAAACGCAGATAGAAGCGATTACATGTTCCTAGTGTTATTAGTTCTCCTGAGCTTTTAGAGCCCAAATTAAGTGAGTTTTGACAATCTAAAGTAATTGTTTGTTGACATTCGACAACAGAACTTCTGAGTAATCAATTTTGCAGAAAACTAAACAACCTATCAAAAATTTTCAAATTGTTAAAAACGCTTTTTGTGAATCATATAACGCGTTTTATTTCTGTTTAACAATTTTTAAAAAATTTATCTTTTGCTATTTTTTCTGTTCTGTCAACGTGTCAAGACTTAAAAAAAACTCGCATAAAAAGAATGTAGATGATTGGCTATGCTTTGCTGCGTCAGCGCTTTAGCAAATTTTTTTCTTACCTAAAATATGTTCAACTTTGAAAAATCTGAATTAAATACTGTTTTTTTACAAAATATTAGATCTGAGGAAGAAAAATGGCGGAAGGTTTGCTATTTATGTAAACTGTACTGCTGAAGCGAACCTCCTTGGAATTTTGGAGAGAAACTCTGTCCAGGCTATCTCTTTTTTTCTCAACAATTAAGAGTTTGAAGCCGTTACAAGCTGATTAACCTTCCCCCAACTTGCTACCAAGAGAAAACTGTTATATGTTCGAGAAGTCTTGAAAGAGAAACCAGATTTGAAACACATACTCTGCGGTAATTTCAATATAAATTTTAAATATAGGAAAAAAATTAAGCAACTGACATTCATATTGCAAAGGAATGGACTAAAACTAGAGGGACCTAAAAATGCCAATCAGGAGATAAAAACAACAAAAACCTTATTTGATCTGTATTTCACAAATTTTCTCTCCCTACAAAACGTCAAAAAATACTGCGAGTGATCACTATTGCGTTGAATTGCGATACCGGAAATGACTGCAAGGGACTTAAGCACAAAATCCGTCAGTTCTCGCGTATGGTCAAAACTGCTAAACCCCAGAATCATTGAAAAACTAAGAACAATTGTTGATTTCTACGTTGAAACATTTTTAGCAGACGGCTTAGAGTAAAAACTGCAATTTTCTTCTAAAAGAGTCATAGGAAGTCTTGAAAAGAGAATTGAATCAAGTGGTGCCGATAAAAAAATTTGAGTCAACACACAAAATAAACTAATTTACAATGAAGATAAAAAGCCCTTTCAAGAAAAGGCATTTAGGATTAATTAACTACAAAGAAAAATCTGATAGAATCAAAAATAGGTATGAAGAACAATCACATTTAGTAAAAATATAGACAGAACAATTATGAGACATTGGAAAGCCAGTCGTAATAAAAACTTTCTTGAGTTCGTAAGAAAGTTGTCAGGTGACCCAAAATTAACAGAACCGTGTTTTTCTAAAGCACATTTGGATAAATTTTTTCTAAAACAAGCGGAAATTTGGCAATCATTTTTGATAGTGTCTGAAAAACAAGCTCAAAGATTTATCTGTTCGTAACAATTTTCTCTGTAAAAAAGCGGTATCTGATATGATCAAACTAGCCAATCAAACAAAAAAATACAGCGTTGGTTCCTTGAATCTTAACAGTTCTTTTGCAAAAAGTTTCTCTTCGTCAATATATGCGTTAATGTGCGAAATTTTAAACAAATGAATGGAGCTAGGATACTATCCCAAATGCTTGAAAAGAGCAAAACTATTTCTTTTCTTCAGACAATTGCAGATAGAACTTACCGGTCAATCAGCAACTTACCAGCAATTGGAAAAGTCTTCGAGAAAGTTTTTTACATCAGATTGTCTTTTTCGTAAATATCTTAATCAAAAATCAATTTAGCTTTAGAAACCAACGATGCACCATTGATGTTCTCGCAGAACTTGTTGTGATTTGAGACGAAATTGGATAAAAAATAACAACGGGAACTACTTGCAGCTTCCTTGACCTTAAAGAGGCCATTGACACTGTTTAAAAATAGGCCAATGACAATTTTTGTTTAAAAAGATTCTAAAATTGCGGGTTAAGGGGACCTGTCTAGGATTTATTTCAAATACTATCTCATTAGCAATATCAGTTTTAGCGTTCCCGGCGTTTGATTATGGGAACTTTGGTATTTGGTATCTATATGAACAAATTTGATTTTGCTGTAACGCGAACTGGTACTATTTTATATTCAGACTATGCTGTATTTACATCAAAAAGAACCCGAAAACTGAAGGTGATGATTAACAAAAAGCTGTACTTAGATCTGCGTTTTGGTCAAAAATTGTCACCTCGTGTTGGTTATTGATAAAACAAAACCAGTTAGGTTTTACGAAACGAAAACTACCAATCACTTAAACAATCTTAAGATTGAGAACACGATCCTTCTGCTCCTTAATCTCCCAATTGAGAAAATTTTCAAGCGCAAGGCAGCTAATAACATTTTATGAAACATATGTGCAGCCAGTTGTTCAGTAGATAATTTCAACATATGAAAATACAAAATACAAAATTCCTAAACCACTGAGCACGATGACAAACGAAATTGGAAGAATTTTAACTTTCAAGAAGAAATATGAGTCCATAACAACAACCAGAAGAAACTACTCTTTTACAATGTATCTGAGCTACACCTCTGTAAATTTTTGAAAACAGCAACAAAAAAATAAGAGGCAAAAACTGTGTTTCTTGTTCAGCAAAATCTAATTTCCGGAGATGTTTAAAATTCTTAAATTTAGGAATGGTGGAACGAGATCTGAGAAATTTTCTCTACTCAAAAGGAAATACAACAATTTTTCTATAAGACCTAATATCAGGCAGATGATGAAGTGCTTTTTAGAATAATCGGCAAACTCCGTAATAAACATTCGCACTAAAAGAAACCTTCAAGTTAAAGATATTTGCCATAAATTCGCTGATAATTGCATCGTAGACAATTGTGAGTTACCACCTGAGTTTAATAATAATAAATTAATTCGGTATTTTTAACAGTGGTTCCTGTTTTTCGTATCCGCAACAACCACAGTCATTTTTCTTCCACTTGAGACCTGATAGTGCTCTCCCAGAGTAATTTTGATTTTGTCTCGATGTAAAGGTTAATCATTAATTTTTTTCTCTTGACATCGGGAAACAATTCATTTTTATTGTTATTTTTCTACACTGTTCTAAAGTTAGAGAGCAATCATAAAATGATATTTTAGCACTGTAGATATAGCAGATTATATTGTTAAATGGTTGGCTAAAATTTTAAGAAAAGTATAAACTCCATATTTTTTAGCTCAACTAATACCGAATCCAATTTTTGCGGGAAAGTGTTTCACTCAGCCTGAAACCTCATTTTCAACTACTTTTTTGTGAAACTTGAGCTTTATTATATTTAAACGCAGGTCAGCACTTTGTCGTTTTTAATGTACAACTTTTTATTAATCTATCATTACACAATGATTTTGATTCCCAGAGGGAGGACTGTACTTGGGGTTATTTCGAACTAAACTTAGCTTCAATTTCGTTACGGAATGTAATGATCAATATTCTCAAAGAAACCACCGTAAAGGCAGAATGTGAACAATGAATACCAGAGAGAAATAAGATAGTCGCCAAGGCCCACAACTCCAGTGAATAGGAAATCAATCCCACTTTGATAGGTTACGAGGAAGTAGTCTAAAGATTGCAGCTCTTTTTTACTATACACAACC
>NW_027450086.1:0-13223 GCF_964194025.1 Convolutriloba macropyga | reverse complement strand
GATGTTGAATACAATAAACAAATTTGAATTGTTTCCCAAAACGCAAAACGACTATAAGAGAGCGGAAATTAAATTAAAAGAACAGAATGTGATGTTTGGAGGAAAACAAACTGTAATCTCAAAATGAAGTCTTAATTGTTTTAGTAATCTTCTTTTTGTCTGTCATACTAAAACGCTTTGAAGAGTTTTACACGTAGGTTATGCAACGAAAATTGGTGGTTTGTACCTTGGCTACCGATTAAAGCTGAGTTTGATTTTTATCCAAAATGTAAAGTTCTTTCAGGTCTGAGAGTCGGTTTTTTAGCGTTGTTTGAAGATTGGCCGCACAAAAAAATTGCGTTCAGTAATGAGTTTAGTAATTTAATTGATTAACGATTATCTCTAGTTTGGATTATTAATATTAATTATTAATATTATTATTAATAATTATTAATTTTAATAATAGATTTAATTAAGATTTTTATTCTGGCGGCTAAAAAGATTGTTAGGAATGAAAAGGTTGAGAAAATGCCCACAAAAATGGTAGTTTACAATTGAGGCAATAAATGTCTCCTCTTTTTAAGACATAACTATTATCAAAGGAAAAAATATACTATTTATTTCTGAAACAGTTTCAAGCTCAATTTCAATTTTTCATGAGGGCTTCGACTGAGCTGCTTTGAATGTCCCAGCGTTCGCATTTCGAAAAAAGAAGAAGACAAAGTTTCAAAGTGCATTTTCTCATGATGGAACCAGGGAACTAAATGATCAACACATTTTCAGTGTTTTCCGCTTTTGTATCACTGCTCAAAAAATATCGACCAATGTAAATTGGTTTAACGGCTTAACAATATAAACGTTTGGCTGTTGAGATTTCGTAAGGCTTTTATTTTTAAGCTTGTGTTTAAGCTTTTTTGTTTTGTGATGAAATCAAAAGCTTTCATTAAGTTTCATTATAAAGATCAACTTGAATTTTTAGTGAACTAGATTTTTTAGTGTTACCTTTTTTCATTTCACAGCGAAAGATATCGAGAGATAAAATTATGTTGTTCAAAAAATCTTCTAGCCTCTGTTCATGACGAATGGGAAAACATTGCCTCCTTAAAGCATCTTACAAGATTCTTTTTTTGGGACAAATTTAACTCGAGTTTTCACATAGTATATTTCAAGTCAAGCATTATTTGTATTGCTACTGCTACTCAAGCATACTTTTAGGCTTTCATGGCAACTATTTCAACTATGCTGAACTTGTACTTGACCTGTTGCTTCCTAATGTCACCGGATCTGCGAGAACTGAAAAACTATCCAATTTTCCTCCTCTCTCTGACGGATTTCATTGTAACTGGACCAGGATACAGTTGGAAATATATATCCAACCAGTTTATTGTCTATCATCCCTCAAACTTTTCTCCATTTTTTTCACATGGGCCTGAATTTCTCAACAATCTTCGTACAAATTTGCAGTCGATTCTTCAACGCCCAATTACGGAAAATTTGGATCCATTTTGGTTTAGTTGTCTGCCAAACTTGGCCATGATTCGGATGAACGAATACGCATATGGTATTTGCTCTCTTCTTCTCGCCTATGAAAGATATGTTTGCGTTTGCAAAGCTACAGAAAAGTCAACTCTTCTTAGTTCTCAAAGAAGGAAGAAAATTTATGTTTTTGCTACTATGATCATTGTATGTACAACAATAGCTGATGCAATTCATAGCTACATCAAGCAGAAATGGAATTGTACTTATGCCTTCAACGTACAAGGTTTTCCCATGCAAACGCTTAGACTAATTTTTTGCTAAAAATATAGTTAATTTTTATAGAGAGAGAGGGAGAGAGAACGAGATTCAAAAGTTGCTTCAAGATTTTGTAAAAATAATTTCAGCGTTTTACTCGGCAGAAAATTTTAGAAGATTAGGTCGAAGCCATGGGTTTTACGTTTTTGACGCTGAAAAAAAACTATCACTCCTTAATAAACTCTTGGTTTTTTTGCAGTTTTTGCTACAATTCTTTAACTGCTTTTTTTAAGGTGAATATGAGGAAAACTAAATTTCTTCCCTAAAATCCTCCCATTTTGTTGTAATAGTGGGTGAGGGGGGGGGGGGCAATTTATCGCCGGGGGTAAATTGATGTACGCGTGAGGGGTAATTGGGTCAGCGGGGAAGGCAAAATTGCGTTGTAAGAGTGGGCTGCAATGGGCTGCAATGAGAGGCTTTTGAGGAACTAATCCCGTGGCCAAAATTGCGATATAAGAGTGAGCTGTAATGGATTGAAATGGGAGAATTTTCGAGGAATTAACCCCTTGGTCAGATTTGCGATGCACTAGTGCTGTGCAATGTGTTGCAATGGGAGAAAATTTGAGGATTTACTCCCCCCGCCCCGCACTGGTCAAAAATTGCGACGTAGGAGTGAGCTGCAATGGGAGGACTTTTGAGGAGTCCCCCGGTCCAAAATTGCAATATAACAGTGAGCTCCAATGGGGAACAATCCCTGCCGAAAATTCCGAGGAAGAGAATTGGGCTGGCAAAGGGGGTATTATGGTGTAAGGGGGAGGTGGTTATTTGTACAGAGGGGAAAGAACCTTGTAAGAATTGGACGGCAAAGAGGGGTAAATTGATGTTAGGGATAGAGGTAATTTGTTCGCAGCTGAAGTTACAGAGGTTGTGGGTTCACAACTGATTAGCGTTTCCAAGGAGGGGAACATTGTTCAAGAGTAGGAGTGTAACTTGTTGATAGGGGCTGAAACGGTGTAAAAGTGGTGCTGCGAAGAAGTCTTTAGGAAATTGGAGCTCAAAACTCTTACCCCTTTTTGAGCTGCAGTGGGCTGTCAGTGGGGTAATATCAAGTAAGGGTGATTGGGTAACAGATACATTAACTCCCCCCTCCCCCACTGTTGCATCTTTCTGTTCTGTCAAGGGGCGTATATTGATATATGAATGAGGGGTGAAAGACAAATTGACTCCCTGCTCTTAAATCGTTTTCGTCAGTCAGTGTGTTTAAAATAATGTAACAGTTGGGGGTATTTTCCCCATTGCCCACTCACTCTTACAGCATTTTATCCCCTTGACAGACCAAACAGATGTAAGAGGGGGGTTAGTTTATCTTTTACCCCCTCACTCTTGCATCATCTTACCCCCCCCCCCCCTGGCAGCACAATGCAAAACCAAGACCCTTCTTAATCAGTTCTTCTTCCCATTTCAGCCCAACTCTTCCTTTTTGAGGCGGAAAAGTTGAACTAGGGTGATTAAATTTCATTCTGTTGAATTCTTCTGAACTAATAGCGGCCTTTAAATCTTTAATAAATTTTCAATGGACAAGCTTATTTTTTCACAGTTTTTTCTGTAATTTTGCTTAATCTGGTTGATAACTGGTACAATAGTTTTTGCTACTTGTAGCTTAAAATTTGGCAGAAGGAAAAAAATCTGTCATTCTTCAAATTAGAATAAGTTATCATACGACAAAACAAATTCCCCAACAGCTCAGATAAACGTTCTTCTTGCTGAAGTTTATTTTCGGGGGTCATATTACTCGATGCAAGCTCTGCCTTAAAAAGTTTTATCGTTTAAGATTTGATAAGGCGTGTTTTTTTATTTCGAAAACCGCCAAATGATAGAAAAAAGTCATTGGAAAATCAAGAAGCACATAAAAATTCAGCTTGGTGAAAAATGATTTTTTAAATAATAAAAACTTCTCTATAGTTATACAGAAAAAAAATGCAGTAAAAAAGCCCTTCAAGTAGCTGTTGATTATGGAAACGTATAATGATTATAGAAATCAGTGGCATTTATACATGAAGGTGCTTTACTGGTCAAATCTATCATTTCCGCTGCGAAATTGGGTATGTTGCAAATGTTAGCTCATTAAAAATGTCCATTGTAGCTTTTTCAAATGATTTTTTTCTCCACATAACTCCCGATGGGTCAAGTTTGCATTGTGAAGTCTGATGACAACTTTTATATTATGAGGTCTGTTAAAAATTAATTGGTGTTCAAAACCTGATTAGAAAAATTTAAATGTTTAGAATTGGTTAGAGAAGTTGTTGCGCTTGATCTAATTTTTGAGAGGAGAACTTAAACAGCTGATTAAAAAAATGCATCAGACGATCTAGGAGTTAAAATGTTTATTGAGGATCATAAAATTGACTTATAATTGCTCACAGCAATTTTTATCGAAATACGCTAATAGAGCAAGAAATTTGCTAATATGCTTTATAATAAGACATCATCTCAGGCTACTTTCACTCGTGAAGCGGCTGGAAGACTTTTTTCATTACATCTTTTTGGCGTTCGTGAATTCGCCAATTAACTCTCTTTAATTAACGACCTCTTAGTAAAGAAGTTTTTGGAATCCGTTTAAAAATGCTAAGAATAGTTTCCTTTAAATAAAATTAAGTGCTGTAGGTTGGTCAAATTGTTGAAATTGACATGCTGAGAATTGATTTTATAGTGCAGCTTTTATTGCTGATATGGAAAAATATATCTAGAAATCTTCTCTGCTTTCTAGGCACTCTGTTTATCCATTCTGGGGATTAGGTTTTGTTAAAGACAAAATTTAAAAAAGATGGCAATAAGACTAAATTCTGGCAAATTGATATTTTCAAACGACACAAACTTGTTTGCAAAATTTACGACGAGGTGCAAATAGTGCAGCCACAAATTTGACTTTAATTTTTATGATTGACTTTTTTTTCTTATTAATTCGCCCAGAAAAGAGTATTTTCTGATCTGACTGTCGTATTTTGATAAGACTAAATTCAAATTATTAACAAACTTTTGCACTACTGCACCCCAGATGCAACCCAAAAATATAAGTCGGCAAATTTTTTTCTGACCAGACATTGTTGTGCTACAAACATTCTTTTATCAGCCTCCTGAAAATGATTTTTTCGCTGATTGTTCTCAAATGCGCTCGAAATTCGGCAATGACAGATAATCATCATATATAATTATATAAATATTATTGTATTGAATTGCATTTATTAAGTTCAATTATAATGGCTAGTTAGCGGAAAAATTTCCTGGTTTTGAGCAAATACATCGGTTTCCAGAACTCTTTTTTGGATAGGAACACATTTTTGTAGTTTTTTTAGCAGAACCAGCATCTGTTAATTAAGCAAATTTGAAAAGTATTAAAAAGTTCCCAGGTTGAGGTGCCATCCGGAAGTGACCTCTGATCAGACCAAGTCCAATGTACACGGTATCTTCCCAGACCAAAATTACAGGGTCTGAGATTTGGTTCGAGCGCACAATAGTATGCTCAAAGGTCACTTCGGACTGGGGATGCTATGATTAGAGGTCACTTCGGTCTGGGAATAGTATGATCAGAGGTCATTTCGGTCTGGGGATGGGACAAGCAGAGGTCACTTCATGATGGGAAAGGTCTGATCAGAGGCGCATTCAAGCGCACATTATTCTGATCAGAGACCATTTCGAGCGGAAAATTTTGTTTTTGATTTTTTTGTTTATTAAAAGAGAGATGTTGGCTCTACCAAGAGGCAACAAAAAGCAGCATTCCGATCACAGACACATCTGTAGTCTGATGGTTTTGATAAGAACTGAATGATTCCAGCTGATAGAACATTCCAGTCCCCTTACAACAAAATTTTGTTTAACTATAGAATACGACGTTTAAATGGAAAGCTGTCTAAATTCATCCATTGAGTTGAAAATATGAACTAATGGTATACTAAATAAATTTTTTCTCAGCAGTTGAGTTTTCTTTTCTTTGGCAGTAATGCTTATAGAATGTTCTTCTCTTTAGATGAACTTAATAATGCAAAGATCAATTTTTATGAAATGAATATATTATAACAAAATTCTTTTGTAGTTAAAACCATTAACTGACCAGACTATTTCAAGCGCAATTGAGTCTGATCAGAGGGGATTTCGAGAGCACAAAATTCTGATCAGGAGTGACATTTGAGCGCACAATAGTCTGGCTGATGGTCTTGGTTTGGTCTGGGCTATGGTTGCACAGTCGTCTCGATAATGGTCTGATTTTGGTCTGATCAGAAGTCCTTTCCTTCTGGAAAGGTCCTATCAGAGACAGTTTCGAGCGCACTTTAGTCTGTTACTTTGGTCTGGAATGGTCTGGTCAGAGGTTACTTCCAGATAACACCTAAACCTGTGTTACACTGTAATTTTACCAGGGAAATGAGTCATTGCAGAAACTAATAGTAATATTTTATGAGCTGACTAATGAAATTTACAGAATTATTGCTTTTTTAATGAATTTTTTAAATCACTTAAAGTAATTCAACAACTTGTAGACGACATTGAGAACGACCAACCATTTTATTGGAAAAATTTCTCAGACAATTTTGAATTTATTCAATTAAAAAAGTCCTGGTTTCGTATGCGTTGAAAGAGATCATTACCTTAATCCTCATTTGAAAATAATTTAGTCTCTGCGTTAGATCCTTTCTCGTCCTTTGGCATAACAATGAGTTTTGTTCTAACATCATTATACTCGGTTATACCGGCTGTTTTCTGCTTTTACTATTACATTCAAGAGGCTCAAGTCTTGCTGAAAAGGCACAAGAAAATTGGGCGTAACTTGAACTTAGTTATGTGTTTTGCCACTATATGCTTCATATGGATATTCTGTCTCGGCTCAAAAATTTTTGTCAAAACCTTCAATTGGATGGTTAACGAGACTTCGGAGAGCTTATTCGATAGATCGGGATATGCTTTCTTTCAAAATTATGGTCGACAAGAAGTTATAATCCTTCTGGGTTCACTAACGTCTATAATAGACCCTGTTCTAATTCTGATCTGTCAGAAAGATTACCGCGAGCCATTCACAACCCGGCTGAAAAAATTGGCAAAAAAATTGGGAAAATGAAAGTGAAATATAATTTGAGAAGTGCGACTACAAATGTATCATAAAAGAGGGTAAAAAGATATTTAGGTACTCAATTCTTGTACAGACTTGCCACTCCGGGGGGTAAGTTTGAACCCTTTTTGTACCCTTTGAATAACAATTATATCATTACGAGCCAGCTCCCCTGCCATTAATTAAAATTGCGCTAATTTGTAGATCTTCGCGACAAAAGACATAGATATTGTATAATGAATACTAAGTATTATTGTTCTTCTGTAACCATGTTCTTCACTGGAAGTCCCGGGAGTTAAGTCACGTTTTATGGAATTAAAGAGGTAAAATAGACCAAATAGACCACTATATATGGTAGGATCGCTATCTCGTCATGTTTATTTTTCACTCAGATGCATTTATAGTTAACCAATCACGTTGAATGACCCAAATTTAACCGTTTCTGCAACAGTCCTATATGCAATCAATACAACTTGTCCATTAGATTATTCTTTTTAATTTCTACTGTATTTTGGTCAAAAAAACTAATAACATAAAATGACAAAATTACTCAGAACTGTATAGATTTGGGAACTTAAATATAAACAATCGGAGTTAAAGTGTTAGATCTTTTCCATTTGCACCCGCCCCCTCCCCAGCTTTGCGGGTACATATTTATATATAACAATCTGCTACGTATTGGTATGGGCTTTGTAACTAAGGGGGGAAGGGGACATAACGTTTTGAGGGGCAGAAAACGAAAAGAAGATTCAATGTATTTTGTTTTTAAATAAAACATGTGCTTATATGATAGGCCGCTAAGTGTAAATTTAGTGACTCCGATGAGGTCACCAAAAAATCAGACACTCTTCGAGAACCGTGTAGTTGTTCCAAATTTAAACAAAAAGATTTTCGAAGTGACCTTAAAACACTCACGTGCACATTTTAAAATGCCGAAAGTCTGCATTGCCAGAAGTTAAAATTCCAGAAGTTGTTACTTAGCCAGAAGTTGACTTTTGTCATTTTAAAACGTGCGCGTTTGGTGTTTTAAGCATGGTTAAGTGACTCTGCAGAATTCACTTCGAAATTCTGACTTAATATCTCGAATCGCTTCGCGGTTTTTGATAAACGCCAGAAGTTCTCAGTGACTTCAAGCAGAGTCACGTTACCATTACTTAATACTGTCAGGTAACCTATGCACAAGATAATTTATGGAAAGTCTGGCAATCTAGAATATCGCATTACAGAGATTTGGCAATTCAAAATTGTAACGGATTGCTTCAATTCTAATCCTAAAACCAACCAAAATGTGCACGTGAAAATGAGAAGAATTCTGTTGGCACTTGGTTTTGTAATTTGCATATGAACACCGTACAATTAGAACAATTGGAGGTGCCTCGCTAAAATTCCGGTACCGAAACCGGAGTCTATTTCACAACCGGCAATCCAAGTCTATCTAAACTATCAATTTTGTTCCGATACGTGTACGACCAATGTTACTCTTAGGATAAACTACACCCGAACAAATCCAACTTATATTTGATATGAAAACTTTTATACAAAAAAAAATTAAAGGTAGGATTATTATAATACCGCAGGACTAATATAACTGCAGGAAATTTCTTGAGAGAAACCAATTACTCTAAGTTACAACAGGAAAGCAGAAAAGTTATTTGCTCTTAAACAGCGTTTGTAGCAATTATATTAGAGGTCTTTTTATGCAACTTTTCGCTGAACCGATTTTTGTGTGATGCCTTTAACGTCTTTGTGATATATCGAGAAGTGGCGAACTTAGCAACTTAAGTTAAAACTTTGTGATAGATTCGACATTTCCACCACCAGGTATGATCAGAAACCAACCGACCCTCCCAGTAGATAGAAATGACACGTTTTCAGGTAGGGAGAACACTGTGTTTTGTGCAAAAAACTGCACCAGTACTTGCCATATACGGCAAGGGGAAAAACTTGTTCACAACTAAGGTGTAAATTAACCCATAACAGTTTATCAATATCTAGATGGATCTGTAAATTTTCATACTGATGCGGACTATAAATACCTGTGAAATTTTGTACATTTAGGCCATTTTGAATTCAATTATTAAAATAATAAAATTCTTGTTACTCGTGCTCGAGACCACGACAATGGTGTCTAGACCACCAAACGACCGATAAACCTTGGATCTGCAGGATGCTGAATCATGTACTGCGTGGAACATGTCTTTTGTGGCGAAATGTCGCGCAGAGAAGAAAGAAGATAAAGTAAACACCAATTGTATGATCGTGGACCTACAGGTAACAAATCTTTTTCTTAATATATGCGGCCAGGATGCACTTCTTAAACTTAGGAGCCTTATGAGCCCTAAAAAATTGTTAGACACTTCTTTTAAAGAGATCAGACAAGCTATTCAAAACTATATTTTCCCTAAAGAGAGAGTAGAAACGGCAGAAAGGGCCGCAAGGGGTTGGAGAATTTGAGAAGAAGCACGTTATTGTGACTTCGAAAAACTTAAAACAGTAACCAACCCTGAGGAAGAGTTGGTAAAAAATAAATTTATCTCATGTTTGAGAGATCCTGAGGCCAAACTAGGACTATTAGACGGCATTAAAACTAAGCCATCGATGTCTCTGTCTGAAATGACAGAAACTTTACAGTTCAGAAGTAAAGCAATGGTTTTTGCAAGTTCCTCAACAGGTAAAAGACCATTTGTACTTATAGAAGAAGTGGGATACAACTTCAAAAAGACCTTCAGAAAACCTAGTGAAAAGTTCACTGGTAATAAAGGCAGTGGTAACCTGTGTAATAGATGTGGAGGTAAGCCACACAGTAGCAAGCCGCGTCCGGCCTTGAACAAAAAATGTAACGCATGTGAAAATGTAGGGCACTTTTGAAAAAAGTGCAGAAGTAAAAACCCAGCCTAATTCATGTAAGTCTGACTAGCACAACAATTTTGGAGAGGAAGAGGGTAAATTTTCTGGTCAAATATCGTCCGAAACGGAGATGGGAATGTACTATACACGGGAAAACGTGTTCAACATGTCGGTAACATGGGAGTACATTACAGTAAAAGACCATGAAATAAAAATGCAAAATGATACCGGTGCTGATATTACCGTGATATCATCATTAATCTGGACTGAGCTTGGTAAACCTCAGTTAAATGGGAAAGTCTGACGTCTTCAGGCATATGACGATCATCAACTGATGCTTCTATGATCATTAACATGTAATGTTGAACGGAATAGGTCTAAGAGAAGCTTGAGACAATGGTACGACAGGGCATCCTGGAGCCAGTACAACAAATGCATCACCAATAGTTTGGCAGCGGAAGAAAAATTGAGCTCTGAGACTATGTGTGGTACTGAAAGTTCAAATTAATGGCAAAGTTATGGACGAGGACTATCCAATTTCAGGCATGCAGACCATTTTCCATAACCTCCATGGGGCCTCTTACTTTGAAAAAATTGACTTATCAGACGCATACTAGCATATTGAGCTGGACAAAGATGCAAAAGAAAAATGCACAATCAACACATCGCAACGATTGTTCAAGATGTGCAGGCTTCCTCAGGGCCTAAAGAAATCTTCCTCAATCTTCCAGAATTGCATTGAGTCAACTCTCAAAGAAATCAAGGGTGTGGTCATCTTCCAAGACGACGTCCTGGTATATGGAACAACAAAGGATCAATACGAGAAACAAATCCTTGCAGTCAGGAGTTGGCTACGTGAAAAAAATTTCACCATCAATGAGAAGTAATTTAACTCAAAACCAGTTTCAAGCGTAAATTTACTTGGTTACTCTGTTTCCAAAGAAGGAATAGCACCCAATCCTAAACATGTTGAGAAAATCAAAAATGCGCAAAATCGCCATCAAATTTGAATCAGCTCGAGTACTTTGTCGACTTAGCAAATTTTTATAACCGAATGATACCGGATTTCTCAACAAAAATGCTACTACCAAACGAAATTCGAAAAGAAGAAATCAGATGGAAGAGGAAGAGCAAAATGTTTTCGAAAACATCAAAAGCCGGGTTATGTGCCAACCCTCTTGTACAGCCTTACAGCTTGACGAAGGAAGCAATCGTGACAACAAACGCCTCAAAGAGAGCTATAGGCGGTGAACTCTCACAAAAAGGACATCCTGTGATCTAAGTTTCAAGGAAGTTGTCACAAGTTGAACAAAATTACTCCAATATTGAGCGAGAGGCACTTGCAATCGTCTTTGTGGTCACACGATTGAGCAAATTCCTACTCGGAAGAAGGTTCACTCTACAGACTGACAACAAATCTCTCAAAAATCTCTTCGCCCCAGACGAAGAAATTCCGAAAAGAGCATCAGAAAGAATTACGAGATAAGCGATAGCCGAATTGAAATAAACACCCGGAGAACAGATCTCTCACGCTGATGCTTTGAGCAGACTAGACTTTGACGACGACGACGACAATGATCGAGTCTGCTATGCTCTTGACAATATCTACTTCGTCCAGTCCAACCTGGTGACCCAGTCAGACATCAAAATTGAGCTGGGATCAATTCGACTCTTTCAAGATGTCATCAAACGAATAAAAAGCGGCATCGGGAAATAGTGCTCAGAAGCAGAGAAAGGACTTAAACAACGCCTTGACTCATTTTTCGAGGAGTTGTGCCTTTCATTCCACCCAAACTAAGACCAATGGTGATGTCCAAAGCTCATGAGACTCACCCAGGCAAAAATGCAACTGAAACAACAGTTGGAATGATGGCTTGATGGCCCGGCATCAGTCAAGATGTTCTTCGATATGTTAGTAAATGTAAGGAATGCCAAGAAAACAGACCCAGCCTGGGGAAAACAGCATCTACTTGGCTGGAAGCTGAAGTTTGCGAAAGACTCCACAATGACTGGTGCTACGTTAAGGATCAATGTAATATCTTAGTGATAGTAGACGCGGGATCAGGTCGGATAGAAGCCTTACCTGCGTGAAATAAAACCTTACAAAGAGTGAAGGTGCAATTGAGTCAAAATCTTTGCAAGATTTGGGATACCAAGAATATTAGTATATGGTCCTGAGTTTGTGAGCAGTGACCTGAAACAATCGTGTGAATAACTAGGGATTGAAAAGATGGAATCTCTCATCTACCATCCAAGAGCAAATGGGATTGCTGAACGAGCGGTCCAAACAGTGAAATGGGCTATTCAAGCCTGGAGTCCAAATCTGAATGCGTCATTTAGCGCTTTCCTACAGCGGGCTTTGATGACACATCGGAACACTTCCAATACGCGGGTCAAAACTCCTGTAGAACTGTTACTGGGACGCAAAGTAAGAGTTCCAGCAGTCACTGATTTTGATCTGTGTGAACGAGTCCTCTTCAAACCGACAAACAGTTCACCAACAGTTCACCAGCTACCTTCATTATCCGTAAAGGAATGAACACTTCGTTCATTCAGCCGGAGAATTCAAACAAGACAGTGCTTGTTAGTGACAACCAAATTGCAACGCTGAAACCTGACGACATCAAGACTGAATCTACTGACTCACAGTCTGAGAGCAGTACGGACGACATAGAAGTGGCATCAACCAGCTCTACTGAAAAAACCTCAGTAGTTGAAGGTGAACGACCTTCAGTGGCCACGAGAACTTCAAGCAGAAATAAAAAAACAACCAAAAGAATTTGGAGAAGCTATTCCTACAAACTTGCTTAAAAAAGTAGGGAGAATGTGATATATCGAGAAATGGCGAACTTAGCAACTTAAATTAAAACTTCGATATATAAAGATAACTTTCTGACCTAATGTTTGTTGAAGTGAAATTGAATAATGGCTTCTAATTTGAACTTCAAATTTGTTCATACCACAATTTTATCAGTATATCACGACAATGGTGTCCAGACCACCAAACGAAGTTCAAATTTTTTGATAATTGTCTGTTTCGGGTCTAACCGGTGCTGTTAGGGGACTGATTTCTTCCTGTTTCAGCTCAGTTCTTATTGACGGGTTGTTCATTAGAGATTGAAAAAAATTAAATCGTCAATTTGTGTTTTTTTGCATTTGAGAGTAATTTAAGAATTTTGAACAAAATCTTTCTTGGCTGTTGTTTTAAAAGGTCTATCACTTTTTGAACTACAAGTGCCATTTTCGAGAGTGAGTACTCTCAGTCAGAATTATGCAGCATCAAACAAATACGCCATCGCAACAATTTTTGGATTGCAGGAGCGATTTCCGAACTGTTAGCTGTAGTCATTATTATTCAGAATTAATGCATCCACTGCCGTTTCAGCAGTCGTTTAGAAAATCACCATTCAAAGATATGTAAATTCGGCTTAAATGGACATTACTTTGCAGATTAAAACAGGAACACCTACAGAAAAAAAAGAATTATTTTTCTTCACTTCTGATGTAACTAGCGGAGAGATAAAATCATTGACAGCAATTTATATTCTGCACAGCTCAGTTCATT
>NW_027450085.1:25000-26233 GCF_964194025.1 Convolutriloba macropyga | reverse complement strand
AGTTGTTTTAAGGTTTTCGGATTATCCAGATTCGTTATGGCGTCACATTTTTGTTTTGTTGGAGTTACTCCATTTGGAGTAATTGTGAAGCCGAGCCATATGATTTGCTCTTTGGCAAATTCACATTTTTGTAGGTTAATGGCTAGGTTTTCATCATTTAATCTGCAGAGTATTTTGTCTAATTCTTTTTCGTGTTCGGCTTGTGTTCCTTTTGTTATTATTAGGATATCGTCTAGGTACGCAAATTTGGAGTTTATATCGTGTAGTGTTTTATCTATTGTTTTCTGGAAATTTGCTGGCATATCTGTCAGCCCGTAAAATCCGTTAATAAATCTATATGTGCCGGTAGCTTTTCCTCCTAGAATATTAAAGTTACAGTGTTTCTTGATGTTATCGTCTAATGGTATTTGGCTGTAAGCGTATTATAAGTCGATTTTCGAAAAGAAATATTTTCCTTGTTTGTTTTTTCGTTCGGAAACGTATACTGCTACCGAATCCATTAGGTGGTCGATGCTTTGCATCTGATATTTGTTTTTGTGTATGGCATCATTCAATTTTTTGGAGTCTAGAGCTATTTTGACTGATTTGTCTTTTTTGACTGTTGTTACTACTGGGCTTATGAATAGTTCGTCTGAGCATTTTTCTAGTTTAATGATTTCTTTGTCGTCGATTAATTTTTTAAGCTCGTTTTCGACTTTTTCGAGGAGGTGTAGCGGGACTCGTCTTCCTTTGTGTTGGGAAGGAGTGTATGTTGATTTAAAGATTGATTTCGCAATGTGGTTTTTTGAGCGACCTAGGCGAATACATAGATGTGAGTATTTTTGAAAAACCCATTTTATTATATTTTTCTCCATTTGGAGATTTGATATGAAGTTAATGGGCTTACCAGTGTTTTTTGAAGCGTTGAGTGTTATTCCCAGTTTTGATAGTAGGTCTCTGCCCATGATGTTGTTTGTTTTGTTCTTCACGATGAGGATTTTGCAGCTCTTTGCTGTCCATGATCCTGACTGTATGTCTATGATGAGCACTCCTTCAAATTCGATATTGTTGTTGTTGAAGCATTTGTATATTGTGTTTTCTGTAAACTTTTCTATTCGAATGTTTTGGATCTCCTTTTGGAGTTTTTGTGCGATCTCTTGATTTATGAATGATCGGGGCGAGCCAGTGTCTGCTAGCCACTGTAGTTTATGTGACTGGGTTGTTGTTTCTACCCAGAACTCTCCGTTGGATTCT
>NW_027450085.1:0-20000 GCF_964194025.1 Convolutriloba macropyga | reverse complement strand
CATCGAAGCTATGGCATTCCGGATTGAATGCCAACGAATGACGCACACTTTTGACATCCTTTAAGGCGTCCTGGCCTGATCTATGCATAATGGTTGCTAAACTAGCATTACTCTTAGCAATTTTTTATCAGAATGTCCCTCTTGTGTATGAATGGTGTCGGTTAGTTGCTCCTGATAAATGCCCCGGTTTACGACCGATAGGAATTTGGGAAGTCCTAAGGCAAATTAATGGTAAAACTATTACCAAGTCTGTTAAAAGTGACCTCAAGGTACTAAATGGTGATCAAAAAATATATATTGTTCAGAAGGGAGGAAATGACTAAGTCATTAATTATTTGTGATTTTCTCTCAATAACACAAATTTAGAAGCGATTTTCTTATCGACGCCCGAGATCTTTCCTTATCGTGTCATCCGTGATCTTGCTCTAACAAATATCCAGAAATTAAGCTGTTCTCTGTCATCGCATATGTAATTCATATCGTGAATCATCAAATTTGTTCATTACAAACATAAAATACTCCCTCGGGAATGTAAAATCTGAGGTGATCTACTTGCCATTTTGTTGTTTGGAGTTTTAATGGCCACATCAATAGAACTTCTTGACGATTAGTTCAAAAGTAGTATGCTGGCGATGATAAAGCTGTCGGATTTCTTCATAACTTGAAAAAAATTTGACTCATTGAAGAAAACATGGTCCAACTTCCGGTTACCATCATACCAAGTTCCATGTTATTACCATTGACCGTCTTTTTGAAATAGCACAGCAGATCTTTGTTCACTATGAAGTGGAAAAAGTTCACGGTTTTAGAGTATTTGATCTATTCTGTTTCGCTACCCTCTTGCCAGTGCTTTTCGTCACCCCCAGCTACAAATTATGTGTTGTTATATAGCACGTTTCTATGTAAGCAAATAGCACTTTCGTTTGGTGCTGATAAAAGATTTATTTTCACAAAGCTGGGGGGGGGGGAACAACAGATCCGATAGTTTAATAGACTTTGATAATGCAGAAAAAAAATGCAGAGAGATTACTAAAAGAGCAGAAATCGTTCTAATTTAAGTTGGCCTCTCATGCCTATTTTTCGCTTCAAAATGTTAAAATCGTTCACTTCACCGGTTCAGCAAAAATTGACATTTTGATCTCGTACAAGATGATTTTATCAGCGCATGTATTTTTGCATGCAACGAAAATTTCACTGTGGCACGTGCCGTCCACTGTCCGAAAGTGAGACACAAACGAGCGACATACTGAATTTCGCGAATCGAGGTTGAACTTTGGGAATCGAGGTTGCAAGTTTGTAAAGTGATTTCTGTCATGATGGCGAGATCGAACCTCATCTTCAGCCGTTGCAAGGGGAAACCTTTGCTCTTAAATCAACGAAAACTGATGATGATGCAAGATCAGATGTCAAGGCCGATGGACTTTGGGAATCGAGGTTGAACAAAACATTTTTTGAAGTAATCATTTTAAACTCTAGCAAAAAGTTTCCCTGAAAGCAGTAGGGAACCTACAGGTATATGAATCTATTAAAAAGTAAAAATATGAATAATGAGTAATTCATGTTGAGAAAGCAAGATTTTGTGCTCGAATTGTATTCGAATGCACTGGTGGAGCTGGCTTCCAAAGTAGTAGTAGTAGTAGTAGTAGTACAGGCTTCAGGGTTTTTTATACCAATTGGTTCGCAACCAAATGTTAAGTTTAATAATTTTTAGTTTAAGCTTTTGAGTTTTTCATTGGAGAGCGCTGAAACAACTTGCATCGAGGATCTCTGCGTGAAAATAGGACAGCTACACTGACATCATATACCTAAGGACAAAAATGGGCATTGCTCTTCTAAAGAGTTCCATCCCCTGCATTCGAGGCTGAAGGACACTTAGGCGGTGCGAAACTGTTTATGCTTCAATGGGAGCTGTGGTTGAAGAAGGGCGGCTCTTAGTTTGACTCATATATTTTTGGCATTAGTTGATAGATTTGAACAGTACATATGAAGACGTGGTGATGGGAGGGCACCTGATCAACCAATATTCACCCAGTGTTGGGGAAAGGGAATTTATTAATTTAGCCTTTGTTTTTGACGGTATACGAACGGTGCGTAAATATGTCATTTGACATGGCGAAGCTCAGATTTTAATGTTTCTCGAAGTTTGCAATTACCTGACGAAATTGCGAAGACATCAAAGTATATCGATGTTTTGTGATTTGTCAATTTTAATAGACCGCAGCTCTGAACCGCTTTTCATATATAATGAGTTTCAGATAGCAGCTGATCAGTTGTCCCATTTACTTCAGGAAATGAAAAAGAAAGAAGATTTTAAAATACAGCCAGTGAAAGTTCGTCGTATAATGATGCAGAATGAGGAAGTGGGAAGAGTGGATGCGTCGTGTCCCCTGATTTTATCGAAAGCTACGGAATTATTTTTGAATGAAGTCTTGCAAAAAGCGCTTGTTTTAGCTCAAAAGAAGGGTTCCAAATCAGTGTCCAGGTTTTTGATAGAACAAGCCGTAGCTGAAATGATGGAATTGGAAATAGACCAGGATTTTGAAAACACGTCAACAAATTGCTCCTCTGTTGGGAAACGTGAGGATATCTTTGTCGATGATGAAAATGGAAATGTTTAATTTCTTATAATAACGTTTTTGATCAGTTGTCAAATGTTTTTAAAGAGTACCTAGTTCGTTAGAAAAGTGCGTTAATTATTTTTGTTTTTATTTCTGAACTTTGTCCAGGGTACTAGTTTTTAGCGTGAGAAACGGTTTGGATCATTGCGCCGCAAATTTTTCGCAAATGACTCGAGCAAGAATATTTGATTTGATCTTTGATTTTACATAACGTTTTCAGATACCAATGTCTTTTGAACGGCCGGACGGATTAGTCAAAAGAGGCGGTAGAGGTGCTACCTCTTCTGCAGAAGTAAGCAGAGTGAACCAGAGCAGGTACGACGAAGATGAGGATGAGCGAAGGTCCTATCAAGATGATCATCACAATGACAGTATGGATGAGGAGGAAGACTTCGGGGACAAACACACCAGACTTAATTTAATGGAACAGGTGTTGCTGCTTGGAATTAAAGACAGAGAGGTAAACATCCAAAAAATCTAACTATTCTCAAACAATGTTTGAAACAATTATTTGGGCCCTATTTGCCCTTTTTCTAACAAAGGCGAGTATTGATCTTCTATAGGTTTTAAATATGCTATAACGAATTAAAGAGGAAAAGTGGTGATCTTTAATTTTGACTCGAAGATGAGTATTGGGTCTTTCTTAAGCAATAATTTTGTTGGAATGTAATTGAAACAGGAATTGAAACGCGTTAAAAAATAGTGGTTTGACTGTTGGTCAAATTTGAGGAGTAGGACGAAAACGACGTTCATTTTGTTCGTAACCGACTGAGGCAATATGTTTTGAAGATGAAAAAAGAAATGAACAAATCTGTAATATTTTCTCCTTTTTTTATAAAGATGTTTTTGCCTGTCTGAATATTTCTGTTGGCTTGAAATTTTGCAAAGGATCTTTTCCGTTTGTGCTCCCAGTACTTTATGCACATCTGCTCTGAATTGTTTAATGAATGTTTTAATAGTTGATGTACTCGTACAGTCAGAAATTTTAGGAATATCGAAATGACAGCATAATTTTGTTCCCATGGAAAGATGTCACTCAACAAAAAAAAACCTTCTAATCAGTTATAGGGGGCTACTTACAAGCCACGCTCTTTGCCCAGAAAACTCAAATCCCTCAATTTCTTATCGTAATGAAATGTTTAAATTGTTGTCGAAAAATCCAATTCGCAAGATTTGCTCTCAATTCTTTATCAATTGCTACCACCTTTTAATGGATTTTTTTTGCAGTGGCCGGGGAAAAAGTTGAAGGTGATATGGGTAGTAAAGGAACTGCTGTATGATTGAAAACTAATTATGCAATTCAGGACAAAATTCACAGCTTAGTGTAAGCACGCCAAGCACTTGATAGCAGTAGGAGAGAATTTAATGAAGGGTGGAAAATGCGAATAAATTGTTTTTTTTCTGGGAGTTTACTGTGCAGCTCAAAAAACAAACGAAAAATAAAAAAAATAGATTTAGAATAAAACAATCTTCTCTTGTAATTTCTTTAGTTAGGCATCTCTTTATGGAATCTTAGTTAATCGCGAAATTCTTGTCAGTTGAAATCAAGAACAGATCAAGTGGTGTCACTTGGACTCATCTTGGAATTGTAACCAACACAATCGGGTTTTCAATGCTGCATATAATACTCATGGCCACCCTGATCTTGTAGTTTGGTAGTTAAATTCAGCCCATCCAGCGAAGAATATGGAATTAAAACGTTTTTTATTTTGAATTTCGCTTTTTACAGGATGTTTTCGAGATTTTAAGATTGACTATTCGGCCGAATTACGTTGCTTTCGTTCAGATTTCCCGTAATTTTGTCCCCATTTTAGTCAATTTTGCTAAAATTTGTTAAAATTGTTAATAGTAGTATTTTTGGTTTTAGAATATGGAATTGAAACTTTTTTGTTTGTAGAATATGGAAACGTTGTAGAATATGGAATTAAAACTTTTTTTATTATGAATGTAGCTTTTTACAGGGTGTTGTTGAGACTTTAAGATTGACTGTTCGGCGGAATTACGTCGCTTTCGTTAAAATGTGCAGTAGTTTTTGTCCAAATTTCAATCAATTTTGCTAAAATCTAATAAATTATTAACAATAGTGTTTTTGGTTTTATCTCTTAAAATAGAGGAGAGTTGCTGAATTGCTCGATCCGAGTTTTTCGGCTGGAATTTATGCTAAATTTTTCAAAATTCTGACTTTTTAAAATCAAAATTGGGACCAATTTTTGATGTACCGAAAATTTTTGTTCAAAATTGATCTATTTGGGAACCATTTGAACAATTAACTGTTTTCTTAGACGCGCAGTTATATCAGGGCTGATTTTAATCTCACCATGGATTCTTTCTGTAGAAGAATTTTAGAGTTTAGTGGTGCGCGGCCTTTTAAAAAATATTTCCCCATTCATAGTTATGTCGATTACTGACAAGAATTTCAAATCAGGGCTCAATTTTTGACAGAAAATGTTTACAAAAATGCGGTCCAGTGAAAATGTATGTTTTCAGAGTCAAGTTCATTGTTCTTATGGCTTTCGCCAAAGTTTTTTCGTAAAATTTGTTGAACTTATCTTTTGCTTTCATTTATTATACTTTTTTGTAGTCCAATGACTTTGTCTCCCCATTCAATGATCTTTACATTATTTTTACATTTTATAGGATTTTTCTTTTCTTTTTAAATTATAACATTAATGGCAGATCCCATTGGCTTTGAGAAAATTGCGCAATTGAACTTTTTAATGTTCTTATTGAAAAATTTATGGATTTAACGGCTTCACTCTTCACTCACCGTTTTTGCGCAAGTTTAATTGAACTTTTTAATTATTTTGCCGGTATTTGTCCTTCTTTTTGTAAATGTAAGACGTACACTGGATAATGACAGGTCTCAATTCCTTTCTATGGAGATATAAATGAACAGTTTATTGATTCAACTTAATATCTTATGATTTTTATCATTTTGAAATTAATTGTTAACAAAAATCGATAATTTTGAACTTTGCCCATGTTTGCATTTCTTTTTGTCGACCTGAGGACGCATTGAGGACAGGTGCCATCTTGTCTAATGAAGAATAGATCAATCTGTTTTTTTAAGGTTTTATCTGGCGCGAGTTTGATTTTTTTTAGATGCTGACATCGAGTTTTGGTCGTAATTAATGTTTATATGATTTTTATGATCGTCTTTTCTATTAGTCCTATTAACAACAAGTTTCATCGGCTCTCTTATTGGGCATTATTTATTCCATTGGTTGTTTGTTGAGTGATATGTGTTTTATTGAATGTTTTGTATCTCTTCCTTATTTGGTGGCCGATTAAGTCAAGAATGTGGATGAGCGGGGTCGGAACATTATGTGCAAACGCACATTACCGAGACTCCTTGTTATTATTGTGTGATCAATTTCGTTGAGGTATTTATTTTGAAAGTTGAAAAGAATTCTAACTCCGAATAAAATCTGATTAAAGTTTTGAAAACACTTTATAAAGACTGCGAAAAAATGCAAAGTCTTCCCCAGACGTTAAACCAGAGGATGATTCTAATGAGTCTAACAGAGAAAACTGAGAAAAAATTCGTAATTTGAATCAAAGTAGAATTTAAAAAATAATCGAAAATGATCTTCCAGATTGATCCCTTGATCCTTTTTTGAATTTTGTTCATTAGATAAACAATTTGATTTTTGTTCATTTTGAGGTAAAGACGGGTGGTTTTCACGTGCTGCATTGACTTAAACATTGTTTCGCTAACTCTTGATCAATTAAAAAAAAAACTAATTTCAGCAAATTTCCTCCGAGTAAAAAACCAACATTACCACAGTATAGCTACGCTCAGCTTGCAGCTAAAGACAGCACACTACCGTCTCAGGAATTCCTATTGAACGAATGCGATGGGTTGACTTTGGTTGTAGCTAGGTTACGATTGGCGAGACCACTCGTACTCACTATGTAATAGATGGTCCCGGGATTTACTAGTTTATCTTGCTTCTCAGGACAAACAAATTTGATTTGGGCAAGGTTTATCTTTTTTATAGTGATACCTTGTCTCAATTCTATTAATAGTAAACTAAGAAAGAGGCGAATACAGTTGTACCTTCAATTTAATGATAGTTATTGAAATGTGACATTTTTCCAGGGTTATACCTCATTCTGGAACGACTGCATATCATCTGGCCTGCGTGGCTGCTTGCTGGTTGAGCTAGCACTCAGAGGCAGAATTGATTTGGAACCCGCGACAATGCGACGCAGGGAACTCTCCCTCAGAAAGGTCTTTTGTCTCATCTTCATTTCGACAAAGTGCTTTTTTTATCGATTAATTACTTAAAAGTTTGAGTGATGAGAAAACCGATGTCAATTTTTTCTGTTGCGAGTTCTTGGGAACTAAGAATTCTGACCGATTGAGTGTTTAGCAGAATGTAATAAAGTGAGAAGTCTAACCGAATGCTTAAATTTAATTTGTATCTTCTACATTTTACGCAATCTATGGTTGATCATCCATGGTGTGTGGTCGGGTTGCGCTCCACTCGGCCTCTCATAGACAGCACCCCTAAGGGGCGCGACCGCTGGTAGACATTCGTTACGCTAAAATTGCTGAAAGCTACTTTTTAAACAAAGCTTTTAAAACTAACCAATGAAAGCGAGAATTATTGGGCTTTTCATTCTACTGGACGCCCATTCGACTAGGTCGCAAAGTGCTTCTTTCTGTCATTAAATTTGTACAGTCTGTTTTATTTAATAGCCGCCGTCAGCCTCTCAAACGGTTATTATTTAGGCGCTCTCCTTGTTACAATTCAAAGATTGGGGCGCTGTCTTTTTGTAAGATCTGTTCACACATTTTCATGATTTTTGAAGTCAAATTGTAGTGGTGATTTTGGTCACGCCGAATCAGGAAGTGGAGCGAAAAAGCGAGTGGTTTTGCGGCGTGCAATTTTCGTTCTAATTTTAAAGTAGTGAGAAAACGGTATTTTGCTTGAACCAAATTTCAATTTATCGCTAGTTTTTACCTAGTTTTTTGTTTGAACCAAATTTCAATTTATCGCTATTCGTTTTTTTGTTCACAAGCGGCATTTTGACATTGATTTTTTATTTTATTTTTTTGCACTGATTTTTTGAGAAATTGATTTCCCAATTCGCTCATTGTCCGTTCTAGGTCTAATGTTTTGTTTAGTCAATGAAAATTTTTTGAATTGTACATCAGGACTTGTCCTGCTATTTTTTTACAATTCAAAGAATTTGAATTGTTTTGGGGCGCTGTTTCTTTACAATTCAAAGAATTTGCATTGTATTGGGGCGCTGTCTTTTTTTTAAGATCTGTTCACACATTTTCATGATTTTTGAAGTCAAATTGGAGTATTGATTTTGGTCACGCCGAAACAGGAAGTGGAGCGAAAAAGCGAGTGGTTTTGCGGCGTGAAATTTTTTTCGCTCTAAATTTATAGTAGAGTGAGAAAACTGTGTTTGAACAAAAATTCGCTTTCTCGCTAGTGGTTTTTTGTTCACATGCGGCAATTTCTTTTTGATTTTTTACCATTTTTTTCGATTTTTTGGAACGGATTTTTTTCTAAATGGTTTTTCCAATCCATTCATAGACCGTTTTAGGTCTATTTTTTTGGTCAATGAAAATTCTTTGAATTGTACGTCAGGACTTGTCCTGCTATGTTTTTTAAGATGTGTTTACACATTTTTCAATGACTTTGATCTTTCAAAACGGGATAAACAGGTAAAGCCCAGCGGGCATTAAGTTTCATTAGTGGCCCAAAGTGGGCTTTAGTAGTCTTTTAAGTGCTTAGGGTGGTGAAGCTAGTGGGATGGCGTTAATTTAAGGTTAAAAGGTCATTTGTAGGAATTTTTGGGCTCAAAAAGTAGCAATTTTTCATGTTTTTTTTTAATTTTTTGAGTTTTTTGTTTGATTAGTCTCATGTTGAAGTTTTAAAAAAAATGATGAAGGCCTTTCGCGAGAAAAAAATTATTTATGACCATTTTTTAAGCTATATGTTTTGTACTAAAAACACAACAACGCAAAATGATAATAATTTTGGTAATTTTTTTCAATTTTTTTTGAAAATTTGTCCTTTTTTGAGTTTTTCCAGCTTCAGGGGCCAGAGAATCTCCTTTAAATTTTGATAATAGAGCACTGCATAGTTTTTAGTAACAATGGATTGGTTTTCAAGATTTTAATATCTCGATTTTTAGCATTTTTTTATAAAATGTGCAATTTTTTCCCGAAGATTTTGTCACTTTTTGATTTTTGTCCTGCCTCAAGGGCCAGAAAACCTATTCCACGGGTTGAGAAGGTACTGCATGGTTTTTAGTGTCATTGGAATTGTTTCGAGCATTTCAACATTTCGAGTTTTAAGAAATTTTGTGATCAAATTCGCAATTTTCAATTTTTTTTTAAATTATTTGTTTTTATTCAATTGTCTTGCCTCAGTAGCCAGGTAACCTCCTCGAGAGTTTGGTAGTATGTTATCACATAGTTGCTAGGGGGCAATGGAATGGTTTTCATTGTTGTAATAGAAGGAAGTTCTTTTCTTCTGATAAAATTGAGTTTTTTTCTGAAAATTATTGTCTTTTACCTAGTTTGTCAATCTTTGAGACAGTGATTTTTTTAGGCTTGGAATTTGGTCTTTTAATGTCTCTCGGGACACAGAATTGATTCTAAAGATATTAATATCACGATCTTCGGCAACATTTTATTAAATTTGCAGTTGATTTCATTTTTTGTTTTAAAATTTTTCGGTCATTTTCGAGTTAATCGATCTTCAAGGGCCAATGAATTTGTCCAGGTCTTGCAGATATTATAACGGGGCATTTTTAGAAACAAAAAGTTTGGTTTGAACATGTTCTTGAAATGGTTATATTTAAAGTGATCATATTTTGCATAGGGGTTGAAAGTTTCCAGAGTTTTAACATTGAGTATATTTTTGTTTAGTTTGTTCGATTGTTTTTGTTTTTCATTTTTTGTTAAGATGATTTTGTTTGTCTTTAGGCTGGCATGTTTGAATTGATATTCTGGTCAGGCAGAGTACTTCTATATTTTTCATTCAATTCTTTGAATTGTTTTTCAGGACTTGTCCTGCTATGTTTTTTAATTCGCTTTACCTTTTGATCACGTTTTTCGTTTTACATAATTCACGACTTTCACGTTTGACTTCCGACTTACCTCACTCACTGTTTCAACTGAATGGTTTTTAAATCCATTCACTCAATGAATTACGCAAGATAGTGAATACAGTCAAGGTCAAAAGAGCACAATCAAAAGAGACGGGATGAATCGATAAAGCCCGGTCATTGAGAGTTAGGTTGTCAAAGTTCATAAGAGTGTTGGCTGGCTGACGTTGGGATTAAGCTTATTAGCTTTCAGCTTAGAAGCTGAATTAAGTGTAGTTTCAGATCCAACTGAAACTGCACGCCGAATTAGAACACTTTTTGACACTGAGAAATAGCTTCTTTTTTTTTCTGTTTCAATCCCGATTTAAAAAGAAAGAATATATTTCTTTGATCAGGTAATACAAATCTACATCTAATAATAAACAAAATAATTCTTTACCGCAACCAAAGAGGACAGGTAACGGGGTACCAGTACACGCAAATCCTGCCCCAGTGAGACTCTCTAATCTTGCAATCAAGAATTAAATAAGTTAAAAAAAAAAAAAAAAACGTGAATGTTCTCAGGGAAAAAAAACTATAACTATTTATTTGAAATTCCGATCGACCTCAGCTTTTCAAGGTCTTCATTCATCTTCTGGTACTGCCTGCTAGGATTTAAACCTGAAGATCGAAATTTTTAAAATTTTCAATTAAGTATTTTCAATTCCGTTTCCGCCCAAAATGCTAAAAAAACACAAAAAATGCAATATCTCGTAAACTACGGTGTTTTAGAGGTTCATATTTTTACACAAAAAAGCCAACTCTCAAACAAACCTCTGGTATCATTTTTCCAAGGGTAAAGAAAAAAAGGAAAATAAAAAAAATAAATAAAAGAAGAAAAAAAAGAAAAAAAGGAGGTAAAAATAAATTATCTCGGGGAACAAAACTATAATTTTTCGGAATTCCAATCGGCCTCAGTTTTTCGTGGTCATCATTCCTCGTATAGTACTACCCACAGGGACTTAAACCTGACGATAGAAAATTTTAAAATTTGAAAATTTTTCTTAAGTATTTTCAATTCCATTTTCGCCTAAAATGCTAAAAAAAACACAAAAAATGCGATATCTCGTAAACTACGGGGTTTTACAGGTTCATATTTTTACACAAGAAAGCCAACTCTCAAATACACCTCTGGTAGCATTTATCCAATGGTATAGAGAAAAGAAGAAGGAAAAAAAAATAGGCAAAGAGGCTTTTGACGATGTCATCGTTGTTGACTAAATAAATTTCTTTGAAATTGTGGTAAAAATTAATTATTTTCTTTGCACAACCGCTAATATTTTCAGGAAAAACGTCTGCATTTGAAAGAGCATTGAAGAGCTTAGAGGCCCTTGCCTTAATTGATCTTTTTTCAATTTGCCTTCTACAAATAGGTTCATTTAGCAGCGGTTTTGCCGAACTGCGGGTTTTCCGCCTTTCAACAAAAGTAAACATGTCATTGGGTTGTGGCTCCTTGTGGAGCTTACTTAATGATTTGAGGACAAACTTAAGAAGTTCGTATATATGAAGTTGATACACGTTCAAAATTTTATGCTTCATAAAGAGATCTGAAGAACTATCACTATACTTCCTAAAATGAATTAGCTTGAAAATTTTCTTTTGGAGCATAAAAATAGGCTCCAACATTGAATAGCTTGTACAACCGTAAATCAGAACACCGTATTGGATAATAGAGTTAACGTTGGTTTTGTAGTAATCTATTAAATTAGATCGGGGGCAAAGTGCCTAAGTTTTGCCATTATGCCACACTGCTTAGAGAGTCTCGATGTTACGTATTGCACATGTGAAACAAAAGATAGCTTATTGTCTACAAAGACACCAAGATACTTGCACACAGGCTGGACATTTATGGTTGAGTTATCAATCAAGAACACATTATCAATAGCATTTTGCTTAACATTCATCTGAACTGTTTTATTAACATTAAGAGACAATTTATTCGCTGCAAGCCAATTTTTTACTTCATTCAATTCTTTTTGAACGACCTCACTTTCAACATCAATGAAAGTAAGGTTCGTATCATCAGCAAACAACAAACTTTTTGAGTTAGTGCACCGCAACGGTAAATCATTAATGTATATTAAGAAGAGGAGCGGACCAAGAATAGAACCCTGTGGAACACCGTACTTAACGCTTTGCCATTTAGATATTACACCATTAACTTCAACCCGTTGCTGGCGATTCGTTAAGTACGACTTGAACCATTCTAGTGCTTTTGAACTGACACCATAAGAGTCCAACTTCTGAAGTAATATAATATGATCAATAGTATCAAATGCCTTACGGAGGTCAAGGAAGAAGCAATGTATAGATTTGACATTACACTTTTGCCTTACATTTTCGGTTAATTCTACAAGTGCGTCGATGGTACTGTGCTTGCTTCTGAAGCCAAATTGACAGTTGCTTAGCAGATTACAGCTTTCAAAAAAGTTGTACACTCTCGTAGACATGGCACGTTCATAAATTTTACTCCATATAACAAGGAGTGATATTGGTCGATAATTATTCTCTTCAAGTTTTGAACCTCCTTTATGCAGCGGTAAAACTTTTGCGTACTTTAGTTTTTCAGGGAAGATGCCTGCAGCGAATGAAATGTTTATCAAATGTTTGAGGAAGCGAACTACCACTGTTGCTGAGAGTTTAACCAGTATAGTATTTATACCATCAATACCTGAAGACGTTTTATTTTCTAGGTTGTTGACTATCTCATATATTTCAATATCTGTAACCTTATAGAGATACATAGATTTATTGTTCATTGCAATATCTGGGCACTCCACCGCAGGTAGAGTGCTGCGGACTTCATTGGGTGCATTAATAAAAAACGAGTTAAACTTCTCAGCAACATCCTCATTGGAGGGTGTAGTAGTCGCTTCATAACACGAACGAAGTATTGGTACCACTGTTGCTGAGAGTTTAACCAGTATATTATTTATACCATCAATACCTGAAGACGTTTTATTTTCTAGGTTGTTGACTATCTCATATATTTCAATATCTGTAACCTTATAGAGATACATAGATTTATTGTTCATTGCAATATCTGGGCACTCCACCGCAGGTAGAGTGCTGCGGACTTCATTGGGTGCATTAATAAAAAACGAGTTAAACTTCTCAGCAACATCCTCATTGGAGGGTGTAGTAGTCGCTTCATAACACGAACGAAGTATTGGTACCTTAGGAGATTGCTTACTTCTGCCACTGATTTCATTAAGTAGTTTATAAGTTTGTTTAGCGTCACCAATACAAGACCGGAATTTATCAGCAAAGAACATTTTTTTTTGCCTTTTTGTAGGCAAGTTCAAACTTATTACGATGATAATGAAAAGATGACAAGCTAGCAGTGTTTCCAAAATGCTTCCATTTTCTATGTGCTTGGTTTCTTTTCATCCTCAAATTTTTCAGGGAATTGTTAAACCAATTGGGTTTTAACTTTGGTTGTTTCCGAAACGTTTCTAGCGGTGCGAATTTTTCAACATGGCTAATATACTCGGTATTGAAAATAGAAAATGCTTCATTGGGATCATCACACAAAAACAGTTCACTTTCCCTTTGACACAAGCCAGCCTCAAGAGAGTTGAGGAAAGCTTGAACCTTAATCGGATCGTGAATAAATTTCATATCTCGGTACTGCTGAGATATTAAATTGTCATCATCTGTATCAATAGACCATACACACATTATGGGATAATGATCTGCAATGTTTTGGTGGGACAAAACGACTGACGAAAATACAGGAATATTTTGATATATAAAATGATCGATACAAGTAGCCGAATGATCTGTTACTCTAGTCGCTTGATCGAACTCATTAAACAAAGCGAAACCGTTTGAAACTATCACATCCGAGTACTTTCTAGTGATTTGATTTTGGACTTTTGTATCGATGTTGAAATCACCACAAATTACAAATGGTACAGTGGCAGAAGTATTATCTTGCAGATATTGATCGAGAGTATCAATAAAATCAACCTTATTTGTTCTCGGCCTATTATAGATGACGAGAACTTTGAAAGAAAGATACGAAAACTTAATTTGAGCGCAAATTGCTTCTTCGAAGGGTGTCTCAAAAGTTTTGATTAATGTGGCTCTACTATGGACTTGAATCATCACTCCACCGCCATATCTGTTTCTATGGTTAACCTCCACTTCATTATAGCCCGGAACCGCAAAAGTGTGTGATTCATCATTGTTTTCTAAATGTGTTTCTGTTAAGCATATAACCGCTGGTAACGAATCAAGTCCATAAACGAGAGCCTCCAGATTTTCTAATTTATTTCTAATTGACCTTATGTTTAAATGCAAGATACTTACTTCGTTCGCGTTTGCTTTAGGAGTTACACTAACTGAAGGGTTTAAGTTACGTTTAGGTGAAGGTACAACATCTATTACAGATGGTGATTGATGAGAAGACACATATTTACGACGCATTTGAGTTGGTACTATTTTTAAAAACTCCACGGAAACACTGCTTTACGTCGGCAAAGTTGTAATTTAGGAAACAACCTCCTTCATACAGCCCATCAATTTTGTATAATTTGTTATCTGTATTCCAGACAAAATTGATTGTTCCCTCACGAATCCACACGGACTTTATCCGACAATCTTGTTTCATCATGTTCATGAATGCTAATCGTGGGCCACTTGTATCTTCAATGATGCTGATATTTTCTGTATCTTTCTTCTCAGCTAATTTCTTTTTCTTCTGCAGCAATTTTATCTTTGACGCTCTTCTAGCAAACTTGACTATGATTGCTCTTCGTCTTCCCGGAAGCCGATGAGCTATCGAGATATCCTTGATGTCTACTTCTGCACCAACTTCATGGGCGATATTGACCACAGCATCCATCGTTTGTTCGTATGTTTCGCCATCTTTCTCGTCGACGTTATAAATTTTCAGATTGTCACGCCTGTTGTATTGCTCAAGTTTCTCAGCTTCGGACATTGCCTTAAGAGAAGATCTATCTTCCAAATAATCCATATTTTCTTGGTTTTCCTTTCGAAAGGATTCAATTGATTTAGCAACAATATCTGTTATCGATGCTTCGAGTTGTTTTTGAATCTCACGCATGATTCCCGGAATAGCATTTTTGAGTGACTCTTGAATAATTTGCTGAATATTCGTATCCAAGGCACCTGCGTCCACTGCTCCCCCTTCACTGATTGGGCTCAGTTCCGCACACGCCCTTTTGCCACTTCTCGTTTGCATGGGTGTTTGTCCAAGATATCGGAGAGTAGGAAGAGAAGGAGTACCAGCTATGTAGGAATACGTTTGATGTTGCTGTTGTTGAGATTGATCATAACCATTCATTGGGTAGGCATTCATCATCTTAAACTATTTAATAAGTTTATCACAACAATTAGGCTAATATAGGCCGATTTGCATCAAGCGCGTCAACGGCGGCTATTTTCCGGCAATCTGCCGGCTATGTTAAACGTTAGGAGAACAAAAACTGTCCACGGCGTCAATTTCATTGCCCAATGAGTGGCGAGATGATTTTAAGATGCGGGCATAGTTAAAACTTTCAATTATATAACAATGTCTATAAATCCTTTCACTGTCCCAGCCAACTTTGAATGGTTATCTTGCAACATCTTCCAGAATATAGCAAGATAACCATTTTTGCAAGAATATTGCATGATAACCATCTGGTTTTCAACTAGGGTGATTACCCTGTCATGTGAAACTAACTCATTTAATTTAAGAGGATGTATTTATAATGTAAGGATTGTTTAGGTCATCTGTAAATCAGACACGCCGACTGGGGATGCTATATTGGACGAGGCCCTGAGACACATCAAGGAAGCAGAACCCACAATGACCGTGTCTTCCTGGATTGAACTGCTGAGCGGTTAGAGAACATCTCGGTAGAAATAGTACTGTAGTTTCTATCTAGTGTTATGTATGGTGGATGTCTATGAGGTGTACCGATTGATAGGTTGCATAAATAAATAGCGTGCGAATGCTAAAATTTGGAAAGTTGATTAATTGCTCTGGAATGAAGTCTGAAGCAATTATTGTAAATGTGTTGGTCTTTTTTCATGCAAAATTTATACTTGACCTTTTTGACTTTTCGAGTGACTTTTGCGCCCTTGACTTTTTCTTTTTGCGTGATCTAGATTTCTCCCTCGTTCACAAGTGTCACCAGTTTAACTCAAGTGACGGCAGTTCACTTCTAAAGGTCAGCCAGTTGTCAAGATATGCATGAATGAGTGTCACGTTATCCCTTGTGAGTGTTTTTTCCGTCAGTTACGTTTGCATTATAATAAATTACAGTAAAGAAATTTGACAAGTCGGCAGCATTCATTTACAAAATTTAGGTCAACGACTACAGAGATCACTATTGAGCAGTGAACCCGTTCTCAGGTCTCTTAGTTGAAATAATAAAATAATTTTATATATTTAGCGATAGTTAAAAATCAACCCTATCGGAGGCATAGAACAGCTGGTATACGCTTAATCAAAGACTTATGTTTTCATTTCTGCGTAGTAAGTTTTGACAAAAAAATATGAACCTGACTTTCCGTAAAGTTATTGTATTATGCGTTATATCATTAATAGCCGCGCAGCGATTATTGGCCTTCTCTTGGTTTTTTACGACTCGAAGAGGAGTATTGGTTTTCTTAAGGTTTTTTTTACCGGAAGTACTATTTGTTCAGGTGGCGTTTTGACCTAATAGTGAAAGTGAGTAAAATTGCCGTGTGAACTAAATTCTTCTGAGCGAGAGAAGTTTTTTGTTCATGCGTCGCGCTGATTGATTGACTTTTTGACTTTGAAAAAAGTTTTTGAGAGATTGGTGCATATAGATGAAAGTTTTTAGCCGTTTTTTCGTTAATTTGGCCGAAGTTTTTAATTATGACTTGGTTTTTGTAGAGGTAAATTTTGCTCGATGCCGCATGAATATGCAGCCATCTGAAATCGATAATACAATGTTTTTGAGAGCCTAATAATGCCTTTAAAGTACAAAATTGGCACATTGGCTCAATTTTTTTTTGTCAATTTTCGGATTTTTTTTCATCTATTTCTTTTTTTGGGTCATAAAGTGACTGTGTTTTCTCCAATTTTTCAAAAATTAGTGCCTGTGGCAATTTACGTTTGATGTTTCATGCATTAAATGCCTCTTTATAACGTGAGATGTTTTTGTTTTGTAGAATTGTACACATGGTTGCCCGATTTTAGAAGGTTTTCTTTGTCAAATTTTTCTTTTTTTTTGTTCGGTTTTTGAATTTAATTACTAGAAGATGTCATTTGTGAACTGTCACAGGCCCTAGTTTTTCTCTTATAAATGAATGATCTTGTGGCGTTCATTATTTGAAATTTTGCAAATTTTTAATCATACGTTCAATTTTGACATTTTTTTTCGACAATTTTATTGCTTTGACAATATTTTTTCTGCAATCTTTGAACTATTTTTTCTAGATGTTAATTTATACATGAGGATAGATATATAATCTTAATTGTTTTCAAGGAAATGTAATTGTTTTTCTACTTCATTTTTTATTTGATTTTTTAACTTTCAAAAATCAAGAACGAGACTTTGTTTTTTCATTTTTTGTTCCTGTCCTTATTCTCCGCATTCTAGCATGTATCAGTCTATCATTGTCCTGAGACCTATAGTTCTAGTCAGCTCTGCTTTTATCAGTCATTAAAAATAATGAACTTAGCCTTTTTCTAAGATTTTTGTTTTGTTTTTAATTGATTTCAATTGACAGTGCGGCACTGAGACTTTGCTTGAAATGCCGTTTACTGCTTAAAACATTTTGACTGATAATTACTTTCCACGAAAGTTATTGGGTTCATAGTTTGATTTCAAACGATTGTTTCCTCTGATTTAAATTCTGTTTCTTTTGTCTTTTTGTTGAATAATTTGAAAGTTTTTCAACGATTTTGCTGCGTCTTTTGCAATTTTTGGCGCATTATTGTGGAAGTTATTGTTAATTGAATTACAACCTGATGCCCATAGGCTCTATTTATTGTAAAAGATTCAAGTTTCTTTGGCTTCACAGTGGTCTCTTTCTGCGATTTGACAAAAATTTGAGATTTTTTACACAATTTTTGTCTACTTTTTCTCATTTTCTTCAAAAATGGAGATGTTTAAGGCTCGACTGATTTTTGTGTTTGAAGAATTGTTTTCTTTTCATGAAACAGCTGTTTTAGTTTGCTTGTGTACTTGTGCTACGTGGAAAATGAAATTGACTTTTCCTTTGTATTTTCATGTTTAATTTTTTTTCTGTTAAATTTCCCTTTGATTTTTTGTCTTAAGAGCGTTCTTTTCTCGCAAATGCAACTCCTGTAGCCAAATATATTTGGCTCTTTTTTTCAAAAAAAGATTTCCCTATAATTCTGTTGGTTTTAGAGTCAATAATTTCAAGTTCTTCACTAGATTCAACTCTTAATTTCTGTAAAGTTGTTGATCCTTAGATCAAAACTCCTTATTTTTCAACAGATTGAACTTACACTTTGTATGCTCTAACTAACTTAAGGGTATCCGGACCTTTTCATCGACAAATCAACTCATCAGACATCGTCAACTTTATCAAAACAGCAGTTTTTTAAATATCTTATCGGGGTTTATCGGGTTCGGGGTCATACTGTTTAAAGATTATAAACCTTTCGACAGAAAGCTTCAGGAATACTTACATTTTATTTCCCTTGGCAGTTAACGAATTTGAACCTCAGTAATTTTTACTATCCACTCACAAATGTAGACCGGTTTGCTTGACAACAATCATTAAGCAGAATGAAGGAGGAGTTACTTTATAGCTGCGAGGAAGAGTTTTCTTACTTTGTGCTGCTAGATAACAGATCGTACAAGAAAGATGTGCATAATGTCCGCTAACGGGGTTTTAGTACGCCTATGGTCTGTGATATTGCAATTTTCGTCGATAAGACAAATTTCCGAAGGTTTCAACTTAATTCCGCTCCAAGTACTCAAAAATTTAATGAAAGACGTCAGAGTGCAAGTGGCGAAATATAGGAATGTACGTATGCCCAAACAGAAAATCTGGAAGATACAGGGCAGTTAATTTTTGTCTGGTATTTACTAGTCTCAGAACAGCACGAAGGCTGCTCGGAAGGAATGCGCTCTTGGGGTGAAGTTTCATTGTGACACCCAGCCAATAGGGTAGACTCCTTAAGCGTTTGTTGGGTGCTATAAAAGCTCACGTTTTTTGAGAGCAACTCATCCTATTTTACTGGGTTACATAATTTTTTTAACTGAAAATAAGGTGTCCAATTAAATTTTTGGTGAAAAACCAAAATTCCTGTGACTGCAGTCTATAGTCTTGGCTCTTTTTGATAGATAGAGCCGCTTGCTGTCTTTGGAAAAAAAAAACTGATAACCCCTTGTTTTCTCAATCCCAACTGATCAAAGAAAAGCATTAGTAAATCATAGGTTCAATCTTTAGAAATTTTATACCACGTATATTTCCTCTGCTGCTATTGGATAGTTATTGAGCACATGAAGTATGCTACTATTTCATGTGTAATTAATTTGTAGCTTGAAGACCTGGATCCTGGATCGAATGATTTTCTGTTCAGGTGAGACGTGGAATCCCCTGAACCTGAAGTACCAGGTACGCAACACGCGGGAGAGGCTGGCAAAGAACCTGGTTGAGAAGGGGGTGCTGACAACAGAGAAGCAGAACTTTGTCTTGTTCGATATGACCACGCACCCAGTGTCAAATCCCGCGTCCAAACAGAATCTAGTTAAAAAAGTGCAAGAATCAGTCCTCAACAAATGGGTCAATGACCCCCACAGAATGGTGCGTACGTCACTTACAAGGGGAATAGTTGTTTTTTATAGCTGCGAAGCTGTAAGCTGAGCGGAGCTATATTGCGGTGCTCTTGGTTTTTACGACTCGAAGAGGAGTATTGAGATTCTACAGGTTTTTACGACTCGATGAGGAGTATTGAGATTCTACAGGTTTTTTTACGACTCGAAGAGGAGTATTGAGATTCTACAGGTTTTTACGACTCGAAGAGGAGTATTGATATTCTACAGGTTTTTTTTTAGCAGAAAGCAAGTTTTGTTCATGACTTGATTTTTGACTTCTTTCTATTCGAGCTTTTACCTCCGTTTTTGATTGTTGACTTCTGTTTTCGAACATTGGACTTTAACAAAAACTTAGCTTGTAATGTATAGCAATTGGTAACAGTCTGTAATTCAAAGTGAAGAGGTCAATCTGAGAAAATTTGATCCCATTTAACTACCTATCCCCCCAGAAAAACTACCCCCCCCCACGCACCTAACCCTCCCCCCAACG